>NC_138542.1:48688204-48880907 GCF_964234715.1 Podarcis melisellensis | reverse complement strand
GCATTGGGTTTTGAATGTGGGTTTTGCCCAGTTTTTCCAAATCCCAAAAGCCGCTGAATTTGGAGACATCAAGGGGCCATAGGTTAGTGGTGGAACTTATGCTCCATGTGCAGAAGGTACCAGGCTCAGTTGCTGACCCAGACAACATAGTGGTGCCCCTTTTTCCTGACCCCAAAACACAAAGCAGGCAATGGGGCTGCAATCTGAAACGGAGGAAAGAGGGGGTGCTTTTACCCCTTCCCCTTTTTTTCTGCTCTGAATTGCACCTCCAAAGCTTATTTTCTTAATAAAAGAGAAAAGGCAGATGCACCAATATATTTTCACTTGAACTGGAAAAGCTGCTGGGGGAGGGAGAAGTTTACATTATTTTAGGTGGCTGAGCATGGAATGAGTTCACAACCTCCTTCCCTTCCACTCTCAAGACAGTAGCTTCCCCAACTGCATTTCATTTTTTTTTTTTAAAAAAGCTTGATTGCGTGCCATGGCCCCATGACCCACAGTTCCCTAGTGATTAATAAACACACGGACATGAGTATTTAGGTTATGGGATCAAATAGGCCACAACTTCTGGCTCTATACTATTAAGTGGGGGGAATCTGTCAATTTCAGTTTCTTTCCATTTCTCATTTTTCCAGTTTCAAGTTCAGTTCTCCACACTCCCACATCGATTTTCATTTTTTTAAAAAAGTCCTACTGAAAATTAAACAGTATCTTAGTGTACATTTCTCCTAATGCACAGTTTTGACAAATGTGCACAATTTCGAAAAGCATTTTACTCCAATATAAAGTATTTATTTGTGTTGTCTTCACTGACATATGCATTTTTATGTGCAGTTTACCTCTGTATATGCATTTTTGTACACATTACTTGGCTGGAAAAGTGTACTGCAAAACTGAGAGAAGTGCAAATGTATTTCATTTCCCCCCAGAAAGTAGGTTCACCTTTAAAGGCAAATGGAATCAAATTTCTCTCCTATCCCTAACTAGAAGGCAGCTTTGTGGGGTTAGCTGGGCCAGAATTTCTCCCAGAATCCTACACTGAACTTAGAACATTATTAGGACTTGGTCTCAGAAACTGGTTGACGCCTTAACTTGGGTGCTGTGCACTGACATGTTCTGCTTCAGCCCTGCCAGAAACCTTTCACCAGTTCATTGGTCTTCCTCTCCCATCTGCCCCAGCTAGAACTGTCAAAGGCCAGGAACACAGGAGCATAGGAAGCTGCCTTCTAGAAAGTCAGATCACTGGTCCATCTAGCTCAATATTGTCTCCAGTGTTTCCCAAACTTGGGTCTCCAGCTGTTTTTTGGACTTCTACTACCATCATCCCTGACTACTGGTTCTACTAGCTAGGGATATGGAGCTGTAGTGCAAAAACAGCTGGAGACCCAACTTTGGGAAACCCTGGTTTACGCTGAGCCCATGTACACACTCCCATTCACATGGCATCCAGTTCACTCCAATGGCAGGTTTGAGAAGTGGTGCATGTTAGCCACAATCCAGATCTATCCTGTTGTTTCTTGTGAAATGCTGCATTCTGAGGTGTTTTCCCCATGAAACTAGCTTCAATTCAAACTGGGGAGCGGGAGGAAGAACAACCTAGCTGCATTTTTAAGCTGGCAGTGTGTACATGGGTAGCAACTCCAGGGTTTCAGACAAGAATATTTCTCAGCTACCAGAGATTGAGCGTGGGGCTTTCTGCAAAGCAAACTACTACTGAGCTATGGCTCAATTTTACAGCACCTGGAGGGTGTCATGGGCCAGGAGTCAGCTTCACTTGCTGAACAGCAGCCTAAAGGGGGAGAAGGCAGAGTGAGTCGACCTGCAGATGATCAGCCTTCAAGGACATGGAGGAGAAATCACAAATGAGGACCAGCTGGCTTCAACCTTCTTAAACAAAGCTTCCAGTCTCAGTCAGATGCTGGAAACAACACTAGTCATTCCTGGTCCTACTTTGCTGCCTCCTGCTTGTATTGACCCCTGACCCCTGGACCACACAGATTGCTGTTCGCCCAACCCTAGGACTGGCCCTAAGTTTGAATGCTGACTCTGCCTCCAGGCAAGTACTCCTCAGAGACTCATCTCTTCCCTTTTAATTCCAAGTGTATTGCCTAATAGGTTTTTTCCACAAAGCTTCCTCAATTCAAGAACTCACTGTCAAAGCTGTCTCCTTTCAATCCCATTCCTGCATAAATAGGTTAATCTAATACAGGAGAATTTACCTGAAATTACACCCTCAACCTTCCATTTACTGCAATAAATAAATAAATAAATCTTCTGCCTTACGCCGGTCCATTGGAATGAGAACTGCTAACTCCACCACGCAAGAACAATAATGCAAATTTGACTTGCTCCATCTTAGACCTTTCTGAGCTGCTTTGCACAGAAATAAGGCAGTACAGATATTTCAGAATATGTTGATGTGGACAAAAACAAACTATGGATTTCACTGAGAACCAGAGCACCATTTCGTGGCATCAAGAAGGAATTCACACACACCCAAGCCTAGCTCATTGTTAGTATTCTTTTATTGCACTGCTAATCCATTCAAACAGAGTACTTAAAAAGTGAATAGTATTGCCAATCCATCTAATATCACCAATTCAGGGCCACTGAGAAACAAGAGTAGGTATTAGCAGGTATGGGGAAACCAAAACATTTGCAGAAGTCAATGCTTTCTTTCTTTCTTTCTTTCTTTCTTTCTTTCTTTCTTTCTTTCTTTCTTTCTTTCTTTCTTTCTTTCTTTCTTTGCTCAGTGAAGTCTGAGCATAGCCACAGAACACTGGGTTTCAATTGGGGGGAAAACCATGAGAAATGATGGTGGGAAAATGGAATGCCCTGTGCTTGAAAGGAATACCAGACAGGAACCCTGAACAGGACTACTTTGGTTAGGAGGGGAAGAAGCAGCATGTTTTGGGAGCACATGCGCTGAACCCCGTCCGTAGAGCCTACCCCCCTCCCAAGAATGAGACGAGAGACCAAAGTATGCGTTCAAATTGGCCACAACTTTACAGTATTTAACTTCAGAATGTGGGAAACTTGGCATAGGCCTTGGCATGTAACCCTCTCAGCCCATGCAGGACTGAGGATGTGTAGGGCAATGAGGTGCAGTGGGAGGGGACTGTAAAGCACAAACTTACACAGCGTGCCCTCCCACCTCACCTCAGCCAGGAGTTTGACCTACATGCTGCCGCTCTAGGGCCAGGAACTCCCACAATCAACCCTTTAATGGGCCCTGCAAACGCCGCTGCTTGGGGGTGCATGAAATGCCTCCCCCCAACTTGAAGATAGACTAAAGGATACATTGCCAAGGCCTAAAAACCGCCAAAGTTGTGACGAAATGCTACGGGGAAGGCGAAACCTGCCAATGCAGGGAAAATTCCTTCCTGGTTCAGAATACAGAACCAAAGTGAGGTTTGGCCGAAGGTGTTGGTTTCTTTCCCCTGGTCCTCGCCCCCCCACTGGCCATCCATTGTCCTTCCATGCCACGGGTGGGACGATAGCCACCCTGACCCAGGTGGGAGGGTGGACCAGGCAAGCCCGCTTGGTGTCGCAAACCCCGCCCAGCTGTTGGGAAGGGAGGGTGGAAATTGTGGCAGGTTGTGGGCAATGTCTAAAATGAAATTAATTTGGGTCATCAGGGCAATAAACCAAATAGCACTCGTACCATTTGTGTAGTCTGTACAAGTTGTTCGGCTTGGTATTATTGAGGTTATCAGTACTCCTTGCTTACCTAGCTGGTTGAAGTTTGGAAAAATCCAGGTCCTGCAAATGAAGAAGCAATTAGCTGAGTCCGCATACACCAGGGGCTCATTCACACTGAGCTTACCCTAGAGCTATAAAACCTGCAGGATGTCCTACTGGGCCTTGCTATGTCAGCACAGCAGGGACTTACAGGCACTGCACATATTCATTTTTTCCACTAAGCATGGGGGCTCCTCTTGGTAAGGAAGCACACTTCAGGTAGTTGCAGTTCCTTCAGATGTCTGCATGTCTTATTCTTCTGTCAAAGTTCAACGTACCTGCTATGATTCCATGAAATAACAAATTCTTCAACCAGCTCTGTGGCTTAAGAGAGCTGCACAGAGTGTCACAAGAAGTCCCCATGCTTTGTAAAGATGCACAGGTGCAATGTATGTATGTCCCTGAAGACAAGGTGACTTCCACAGCTGATGGGGAGAGCAGGTAGGTAGGTCTGAATTGCCTGTGTTCAAGCTCCTTGTGGGGCAGAGCATTCTAACGGGCCATTATCTTATGGACCCCTTGGATAAGGAGAGCCTCCCACTTAGGAATGGAAAAATCTGTTAATTTTCTTTGTTTCTCATTTTCCCCCATCTTAAATTCAGTTGCGTGGCAAGTCCCCTCCCCCATGTGAAATGAAGACACTGGACACATTATTTAAGGTTAATGGGCACAAAAAGGCCACAACTTTATTGATTACAGAATTGAAAGGTATTGGCCTTAGGCACTGGCTCCTATCGACTACCCGGCATGGAGACCGGGAAGGGTTATCCACAAGCTGTGGGAGTCCTGTTGAAGTATGCCAACTAGGATCCCACGGGTGTCACCGCTTGGGGGCGTGCCGGAGGCCCTTACCTCCCTAGGTTTCGGACAAGGCAACGCCCCCCGGAGTCCTCTACCGGACTACCCTTTTCATTGGGAGAAGGTGATGGCGCTTCCTTCCCCCCATTCATTTGCATAACAATTAACCCCTGCCAATGCCTAACCACCAATACCGCGGAAGTTGTGACTTTTGCTACGATGTAGGCGAAAAAACCAAAAGGCTAGAAGTGCGCCAAATTGGAAAAATTCCTACCAGGCCCCTTGCGGCGACCAACCGAAGTCCATAGCGAGGTCATAGCTAGCTAAGCCTAAAGGGTGGGTGGGATGGGAAAACCGCTCAGCTGGAAAGGGGAAAGAGGGCGGTCCCCGGGCATGCCTGGCCTTAAATAGGCTAGGCCCTGCCTCCCCGGCCTGCTGATTGGCGGGCAGGGTCGAAGACAAGCCCGGGGATTCCCTGTTCACGCGGGGGCAAAAGGCCAGCCCCCGCGTGTGTGGGAGGGGTTAGCCCGCAACCCCCTCTCCTCCCAGGTCGGAAATGGCTTTCTCTGCATTTCTGCAGCAATTTCTTTTTCTCTTTCTAATTCTCATGAAAATCATAAGTGTTATAGTGTGAACCTCTCCTAACAAACACATTTTTATATGCAGTTTTGATGAATGTACACTTTTTTGTGGGCAGTTTTCTGATATAATGCATTTCTACATGTTATCTTCACTATTATATTCATTTTAAACCCACACTTTCCATACATGCATTTTTGTAAACATTGTTTGGCTGGAGGACTGTATCCAAAAATTGAGGTAAGTGTGAATTTTAAAGGATAGGGTGTGTTTTGATTCTCGTATTGTTTCAGAAAGTTTTGATAGATTCATTTTTAAATGTGAACTGAATCGACTTTCTACCTCTTCCCTTATATACATCTGAAAAACATCTTAAAGACAACAGGTGTAGTTGCAATGGTGGGCGGTAGGTGGGCAGAGGACGCTTTTCAGTGGTCATATATGTAAATAGTTTTGTGCCACCTTAAACACATTAATCATGGCCTAAGTTTTTGCAGACTCATTAGGCACTTACGCTATTTAAGCAAAAGTCTCTACCCTAACTCACACACAGACAACCACTCAACACTGGCCATATAAATGAATTTAGAGGATACAATCTACGATCTGGTGAAATGCATCAGCCTTTTATTGAATTTAATGGAAACTGTGTACATACATGCCAACACCTGTTCTTATCACAACTCGACTGACAATTGTTTGAGGCTGAAGGCTAAGGGATAAACAAATAAGGAAGAGGCAGGTAACAGCCCACCCGGCCTGGTTTACATTGAGAGATGGCCCCTTTGTAGGTTGAAGGCCAGAAATGAGAATGGCCAACACACACTTCTTGCATGTACATGCACACACATGCGCACACATGCACACACACACAAAAACCCAGTGTCATTCTCGAGCTCTCTGATTGCTTTTGGTGATCTGTATCTGTGGCCTGGCCTTTTTAAAAGAGTGCTAGGAATTGTAGCTCTGTGAGGGATAATTCACAGTTCCCAGGATACTTTGGGGGAAGCCACATGCTTTGCATTATTATTATTATTATTATTATTATTATTATTAGACCCAAATTGAAAATAATTTTAAAATTCTGCCAATCACTTATATTTCTTGTTTATGTGTTTGTAGATTTATTTACCTGTTGATTTTGGAATGATTACATTTAATAAAGAATAAGAAAGGAAGAAAATGGATTCAGGCCTTTGCTGGATGACCTTGGGACAGTCTACCTCACAGGATTGTCACAATGTCTTTCATACTGTGTGCTGAAGAAACATAGCATGTCTGTTACCATGAGGAAAGGTGGAATCGCAACGTCATCAAGAAAAGAGCAGAATTACATTAGCAACGATTGCAAAAGTTTTGTCTAGCCTGTGTTTTGGCTGTTCCCGTTTATTAAGTCTTCAGATTTGTGTGTGTAGGTAAAGTGTATTATGTTAAATTCAGCAAAGTGAATAGTTTTGAGGAGGAAAGTCCATTAAGGCTGCCTGAACAGCACAACAGAATTGGTGCTGGGAGGCAGAATGGAAATAGAAGAAGAGAGTCAGAACTGGAAAGCTGGAGGTGGGGAGACAGAAACTGTGTGGGATTGCAGAATTGCGGGAGTATTTGGGAGAGGGAGGGAAGGCTGAACAGAAAGTGTGTGTGTGTTGAGGAGTGGAGAGAGGGAAGTGTCGAGGCATGCTGAGTTTTGTACAACATGGGACGCGCTAGGAGTTGCAGTCGTGATGAAAGAGCTCTGCAGGGCTCTGACTGCGAGGCTAGGAAATCTGAATTTGATAGAGAAGGAGATCAGAAGCCACTGCATGGATTCGGGGAGAGATGATGACTCAAAGTAGGACACCAAGCCAGCAAGATGGCTGCAGCATATTCCAGAGTGCCTCTGGGCTTCTGTGTCCCAGAAGAACGGGGTGGGTTTGCTGATCTTTATTGCTTGATAAAGAACTGTCTCTCTAATCCACAGCCACAGTCTAGGATTCTGCGGCAGATACTTGCTCTTTCAGCATCATGTGAGACAGGTGGCTGTCACAGGGAGAGGCTCTGTTCAAATAGAGCAGATCTGGACCCATGGCAGAAGCTGCACAGTGAGAGGGCAAAGTCGTTCTGTCTGCCACAAGCCATAAGCATGTGCCAGTGTGGCGCAGTGGTTAAAGAGTCAGACTAGGACCTGGGAGATGAGGGTTCAAATCTGCACTTGGTTATGATGCTCACTGGGTGACCTTGAGATAGTCACTGTCTCCCAACCTAACCTACCTCACAGGGTTGTTGTGAGGAGTGGGAGAGCTTCCTGGTATGTCACCTTGAGCTTCCTGGAAGAAAGCCAGAATATAAACACAATCAATCCTTCAATAAAACCACTTTTGCAACCTTAAGTCTTCATCAGGACCAATAGGAATTCCCTCCCACTCCAGATGCTAAATTAGCATAGCAAAGTCAGAAGTGTATTTTCAACTGCTGTTGGTGCAAATAGTCACTGTACTTATATGTAATATCTGTGAAGGCTGCCTCATTAGGGCAAGTGGGACACTGCCCTGTTTGCCCATGGCCAACTCCTCTGCCTGCCTGCTTACCCGCACTCACAAGCAGCCTACCAGCCTCGTGGGGGGGGCATCAACCATCTCTGCCCAAGGGTGTTACTGGCTGTCAACTTCCTTCTCCTTTGCCTTAGGGTTGCCCTTGTAGAACTCAACAGGGTGAAGGATGGAGACACAACTGGAATGAGTTGGCTCTGCCATTCAGTGGCTCTGGCTTCACTTCCTAAATAAATGTCACAGGTCTTCTGGACCTCTTGCACTTTGACCCCACTGTATGGAGTCTTTCTCCCAATCTTTGCACTCAGCCATATACCTATCTCTGTGTGAAACCTTCATGAATGGGCTGAAGTGCGCTTTAGCCCAGGAGAGCTCATCCCATAATTAATTGGTTGATCTTTAAGGTGCAGAAGAGTCTTAGTTCTTTGTGTTGCCTAAGCATGCTCACTCTACCCATAAGTAGGCATTGAAGGACTTATTACTCTTTAACTATCCTGACTGTGAAGACAGAAGAATGATTAATATGTGCAAAGGGTAACAAGCCCATAGAAACTTATGTCTCAGGAAAATGAAAGTTAGTTGCA
Source organism: Podarcis melisellensis (assembly GCF_964234715.1). NCBI lineage: Eukaryota > Metazoa > Chordata > Lepidosauria > Squamata > Lacertidae > Podarcis > Podarcis melisellensis. Next base: position 48,872,680 of record NC_138542.1, on the reverse strand, counting down.
TTTAGATCTAAGGTGGCTAGACGCAAAAGAGGATGGGGCTCGCTCCTGCATCTTTAATAGCTGTGTAGAAGAGTTAGATACAACCACCCTACCCTCCTTTTTCTCTTTTTTTGCATCTGGCCACCGTACTTGCATCCTACTGAGATCAATATAAAAAGTTAGCTGAGGCAGCAGTCGTGTTTCCACTCACCCAGAAGTTAGCTCCATTGAACTCAGTGGGGCTTAATCCTCCTTGTTAGACGTGTATAGAATTGTGCTGTAGCCTAAGTCCAGTTCATTTCAAAGGGACTTACGTGCAGCTAACCTGACTCCAACCCTTACAATTCAATCCTATACATGCCTACTCAGAAGTAAGTCCCACTGAGTTCAGTGAGTCTTCTTCTAGTTAAGGGTTGCAGTCCTAGTCTTCAAGGTACAGTACATCAAGACTTCTTTTTGTGTGGTCAGACACAGACTATATATTTTGTATTGGCTTCTAGAGAATCTGACTAGAATTCCCCAGCACTCCACAATTTCCCAAAAACAAATTGTTATGGCAGAATTCGGATTTGGGGACTATAAACAATCAGTCAACAACATCAGCACCACCCTCAGATTTCTAGCTCCCATGGCTGAAAGAGCATGCTCTAAAGTCTAAACATAGGAAGCAGCCTTAGACTGAATTAAGACCATTAGTCTATCTAGCTCAGTATGGTCTCTATGCTGACTGACAGTCGCTTCCCACAATTGCAGACAGAGGCTGTGTACACACGACCATGTACTTTGGCTCCAGTGTGCTTCCACAGCTGGCGTTTGAATCTGTGGTATACACAGACTACTTATGATGCAGAGCTAACCGGTAGTTTCTTGAGAAATACTTCTGTTGGATGTGTCTCCCCTCAACTCAGCTCCAATCTAAAAGGAAAACTTAAGACACATACAGTGGTACCTCGGGTTAAGTACCGTACTTTTTGCTCTATAAGACTCACTGTTTCCCTCCTAAAAAGTAAGGGGAAATGTGTGTGCGTCTTATGGAGGGAATACAGGCTGCGCAGCTATCCCAGAAGCCAGAACAGCAAGAGGGATTGCTGCTTTCGCTGCACAGCGATCCCTCTTGTTGTTCTGGCTTCTGAGATTCAGAATATTTTTTTTCTTGTTTTCCTCCTCCAAAAAATAGGTGCGTCTTGTGGTCTGGTGCGTCTTATAGAGCGAAAAATACGGTACTTAATTCGTTCTGGAGGTCCGTTCTTAACCTGAAACTGTTCTTAACCTGAAGCACCACTTTCGCTAATGGGGCCTTCTGCTGCTGCCGCGCGGCCGGAGCACAATTTCTGTTCTCATCCTGAAGCAAAGTTCTTAACCTGAGGTACTATTTCTGGGTTAGTGGAGTCTGTAACCTGAAGCATCTGTAACCCAAGGTACCACTGTACACTTTGCAGTTAAGCTGAGGGGTGTATGTTTTAAGCAACCATTGAGCATGTGCAGATGTTGGCTTCATGAACAGGAACTGGTTGCAGGAGTTCAGAAACGGGCAATGCACATCAAGTGAAGACCTCTTTTCCCACTCTGGTGTGTTCAGCAATGTGCGTATATGATTTGAAAAGCAGCAGAAAACTTGCTGCTTTTTAAAGCCACTAAGTGTACATAGCCAGGGTTTCTCCCAGCTGTACCTGGAGATGTTAGTAATCAAATCTGGTACCTTGCACTAAAAAAGGCTCCCTGCTCCTGGGTTAGGGGTTCCACTATGTTCCCCTCACTCCAGTTTCTTCCTGAAAAGGAGTGTGGGCAGTAATTTTTTTCCAGACTTCTCCTTTTCTTATGAAGATAAACATCAAAGTGACTTTAAACCTTTTTTAGATACAGAGATAGAATACATTATGCATTCAGTGCTTGCATGAACAGCCGCTGGTGAGTCTCTCACCTCGGTGCAGAGAAGGTGATAGTCAGTTGTAGGATGCTATGGAAGAGTCAGGAGGCTGGCAGAGACCGGATTCAAATGAGATGCAGCAAGAAGGCTGGCTCCAGCAACTGAACCTGATGTTAATTTCTGAGGCACAATGGTCATCGATAGGGAAAGTGTCCCCCTCTCTACATTATTTTTATTATATTATTGTATTTCTCACCCACCCTTCACCCTAGGCCTCTGAGGCAGATTAGCACAACATAGAAAATGCAACATTAAAACGAATTTAAACAATTTACAAGAAGAAGAGGAGGGTGAGTCCTAAAATACATATATCTCAGGTGTCGATGGCCTAGGTAAAAAGGTGTATCTTCAATATATGACAGAAGGTACACCGTGTTGGTGCTAAATGCACCTCAGGGAACTCAACAACTGAGAAGCTGCCATAGAGTAAGCCCTCTCCAGGGACACCATTGGAGCAATTTCAATATACAACATGGGTCATTTATTCTCAGGGTTCACTGGGAAGAAGGACGGACTGTTAAAGCAACGCCCCATCTATTTAGAGCAGTTTCATACCACTTTAAATAGTCAGGGCTTTCCCCAAAGACTCCTGGGAGCTGCAGTTTGTTCAGGATTGCTGTACAGCCTCACAGAGCTACAATCCCCAGAGTGATTTCATAGTCCCTCTTCCCAGGGAACTCTGAGAACTGTAGTTCTGTGAGGGGACTATCAACTCTCAGCACCCTTAACAAACTACAGTTACCAGGATACTTTGGGGGAAGCAAGTGGTATAATAATAATAATAATAATAATAATAATAATAATAATAATAATTTATTATTTGTACCCCGCCCATCTGGCTGGGTTTCCCCAGCCACTCTGGGCGGCTTCCAACAAAGATGAAAGATACACTAAAATGTCCCATATTAAAAACTTCCCTGAACAGGGCTGCCTTCAGATGTCTTCTGAATGTCAGGTAGATGTTTATCACTTTGACATCTGATGGGAGGGCGTTCCACAGGGCGGGCGCCACTACCGAGAAGGCCCTCTGCCTGGTTCCCTGTAACTTGGCCTCTCGCAGTGAGGGAACCGCCAGAAGGCCCTCGGAGCTGGACCTCAGTGTCCGGGCAGAACGATGGGGGAGGAGACGCTCCTTCAGATATACTGGACCGAGGCCGTTTAGGGCTTTAAAGGTCAGCACCAACACTTTGAATTGTGCTCGGAAACGTACTGGGAGCCAATGTAGGTCTTTCAAGACCGGTGTTATATGGACTTGGCAGCCACTCCCAGTCACCAGTCTAGCTGCCGCATTCTGGATTAGTTGTAGTTTCCGGGTCACCTTCAAAGGTAGCCCCACGTAGAGCGCATTGCAGTAGTCCAAGCGGGAGATAACCAGAGCATGTACCACTCTGGCGAGACAGTCTGCAGGCAGATAGGGTCTCAGCCTACGTACCAGATGGAGCTGGTAAACAGCTGCCCTGGATACAGATTTGACCTCCATGGACAGTTGCCTCCATGGACAGTTGTGAGTCCAAAATGACTCCCAGGCTGCGCACCTGGTCCTTCAGGGGCACAGTTACCCCATTCAGGACCAGGGAATCCTCCACACCTGCCTGCCTCCTGTCCCCCCAAAACAGTACTTCTGTCTTGTCAGGATTCAACCTCAATCTGTTAGCTGCCATCCATCCTCCAACCGCTTCCAGACACTCACACAGGACCTTCACCGCCTTCACTGGTTCTGATTTAAAAGAGAGGTAGAGCTGGGTATCATCTGCATACTGATGAACACCCAGCCCAAACCTCCTGATGATCTCTCCCAGTGGCTGCATGTAAATGTTGAAAAGCATGGGGGAGAGGACAGAACCCTGAGGCACCCCACAAGTAAGAGCCCAGGGGTCTGAACACTCATCCCCCACCACCACTTTCTGAACACGGCCCAGGAGGAAGGAGCGGAACCACTGTATGACAGTGCCCCCAGCTCCCAGCCCCTCAAGACGGTCCAGAAGGATGTTATGGTCGATGGTATCAAACGCCGCTGAGAGATCCAGCAGAACTAGGAAACAGCTCTCACCTTTGTCCCTAGCCCGCCGGAGATCATCAACCAGTGTGACCAAGGCAGTTTCAGTCCCATGATGAGGCCTGAATCCCGACTGGAAGGGATCCAAATGGTCCGCTTCTTCCAGGCGTGCCTGGAGTTGTTCAGCAACTGCTCGCTCTATCACCTTGCCCAAGAATGGAAGGTTTGAGACTGGGCGATAATTGGCCATCATGGCCGCATCTAAAGATGGTTTTTTAAGAAGCGGTTTAATAACCGCCTCTTTCAGCGGGTCTGGGAAGGCTCCCTCATGGAGGGAAGCATTCACTACCCCACGAAGCCCATCGCCCAGTCCTTCCTGGCTAGCTTTTATAAGCCAGGATGGGCAAGGATCCAGGAGACAGGTGGTTGGCTTCACTCGTCCAAGCAGCCTGTCCACATCCTCGGAGGTAACAGATTGGAATTGATCCCACACAACTTGACTAGACAGGACTCTAGCACTCTCCTGCCCCGGCCCTGCTCCCACGGTGGAGTCTACTTCTTCCCGAATCTGAGCGATTTTATCTGCAAAAAAATTTGCAAAATCATTGCAGGAGAACATGTGGCCCGTACTGGGCCCCAATGTTGCAGGTGGTTCCGCTAAATTGTGAACCACCTGAATGATGCTGCTCTAATCATACAGCGCCTTTTGCTGCTGTTGGTCTCCTCTGGAGTAATGATATGGGAGCCAGCTGTAGGTCATCTAGCCTCGCCTCTGATATGTGTTTAAGCCAGGCTCCTTGGGCTGCAACAAGACCAATACCAAAAATTTTATTGTTGGTTAATTTTCATTTTCATGTTGTATTTATGTACCTAACCCTAGATTGCTTTTTTAAAAAATTTAATTTATTCTGTGTTCACAAAATAGTTATTTTTGAATTTACTGACGTACTGTATTTTTGGTATGTTTATATTTCCAACATTCTCTGTTTTGATGTTTGCTGCAATGAGCAGAGCTCATTGTGGAAAAGCAGCATACAGTGGTACCTCGGGTTAAGTACTTAATTTGTTCCGGAGGTCCATTCTTAACCTGAAACTGTTCTTAACCTGAAGCACCACTTTAGCTAATGGGGCCTCCTACTGCTGCCGCGCCGCCGGAGCACAATTTCTGTTCTCATCCTGAAGCAAAGTTCTCAACCCGAGGTACAATTCTGGGTTAGCAGAATCTGTAACCTGAAGCGTATGTAACCTGAAGCGTATGTAACCCGAGGTACCACTGTATAAGTAAAATCATTCCATCAGTGCAGATGGGGCCCAGTGCAAGACTCTAATAATAATAATAATAAATTTTATTTATATCCCACCCTCCCCAGCCGAGGCCGGGCTCAGGGCGGCTAACAACAATCAAATAATAAAACAATCAAATAATCCAACATTTTAAAAACATTTCCTTAGAAAAATTAATTAAAATCAAATTGATGGCAACCGTTAAGCAAAATTCTGTGCATGTTGCCAGAGGATGGGGTCAGGCTGCGCCCTAACCAAAAGCCTGGTGGAACAACTCTGTCTTGCACGCCCTGCGGAAAGAAAGTGAAGATTTCCTAAGCACAGCTTCTCCTCCCTCTCCAGCTGATCCCTTCTGTGCAGCTGATTTCCTCCTCTTTTTAATGTGCCTCTTCCCATCTTTGTGGAGCTTCTTTATTTCCATTTTGTTTGCAGCTCATTATGCTCATGCATAATTATGATGTCCTGTACCTACCTCTGATGTTTCTTACATACTCAAACTCTCTCCTCTTTCTTTTGTTTTCCCCTTGGGGCTTATCTACGTTGTTAGCTGCTACAGCACAAACTTGCAGTGTCAGTTTGCAAGGCCTACATATCCACATATCCAGTGCTTTTCCCCCCTAAAAAATGTTTAAGGGTACTCTCATTTTCCTACTCATATTGAAATCCTGCCCCTCAATGAGGCAAAACTTAGATTCACAAAACGTTTAGGGGTATGCGTACCCCTGCGTCCACACTGAAAAAAAGCACTGTACATATCTATATATTTGGCATTAAATCATGAGCAGACTCCCTATGCACAGCAATATGCTTTCCTGTGTAAGAAAGGCTTTCCCTGCAAGCTTTGTTGGGGCTGTTTTCTTCACTGAACCCACCGGTGGAAGTCTAGCTCATTGGATAGTGATACGGAAGGGGGGCATGTCTTCTTCACCTTCTTCTTCGCTACAATATATCCATTTATTTCCAATTGTCAATGTCAAAAGGGACTAAAATCTATAAAATTCTTAGAAAATCAACGTGCCAATTTGCTCAATTTCTCTAGGACTCCATGACACCTCTCCTGTCCTCCATAATCCCTCAAGCAAGGTGTCAAGACCCTAATCCTGTCAAATCACTCTGCCAAGCCTTTCCTCTGGGTAATGCCAGGTGGCAAACTATGCGTACATGGACCATTGTCTTCTCATCACCGGTACTCAGGATGTGCTTATCTGTGCATATCTCCAGCTCTGCATATTCCCCCCTCCCTCCTCCATATGTTAATCTTGTGTAACCCAACCTCTTCTTAATGTATTCATTATGTAACTGGGATGTATTTTGCACTGTATTCTGGGACATGGAGGGAAGTTTCAAAAGTTCATGTCACCCCTTTCTCACTGTTCAATCTCACTTTGAACCTGTTGCGCAATAAACTTGGATCTTCTGCAGCTTGCTCCTGTCTCCGGCTGAGCTCATTTTCCTCTGCAGGGACCCGCGGACTTAGTCTGACGAGCTGGGTGGCAGAGCAGCCTCGCACCCAGATTTTACCATAACAGATAGTCTGTTTCTAAGGAGACTCAGTGCTCCTCATTTTATCAGAGCAACAAAAATACTATGACCAATGCCCTCCCCACCCAGCCTTTGCCTCACCGTACCTCACTCAGACCCTCCAAGTGTCCCTATTTTCCAGGGACAGTCCCCGGATTTACAGAAGGTGTCCCAGTTTCTGGTTTTATCACAGAATGTCCTGCTTTTCCTGAGGATATTCCTATTTTCATCAGAGGAATGTTGGAGGATATGGAGTTCTGCCACCCCCAAGTAAGGAGATAAGTAACTATACAACCTTTAGAAGACATCTGAAGGTAGCCTAGAATAGGGAAGTTTTTAAATGTTTAATGTTTTATTATGTTTTTATATGTGTTGGAAGTCGCCCAGAGTGGCTGGGCAACCCAGTCAGATGGGTGGGGTATAAATAATAAAATTATTATTAACGGTATTATTATTATTATGGAGTAGGACGTCCCTATTTTCATCAGAGAAATGTCTTTCCTCACCTCATACTTTTGAGATTGTATTCCATGCTACCATTTCTGGGTTTGTTGGCCTGCCCTCTTGCCACTTCTGGGTACACACTCTGTTGGATTCCATCAAAGGGTTGCCCTACTCTACAGAGGACAGTTGTCTATTTTAAGGCACCCTGTACTTAAAGGCCTGCTTGGTTTAAGCCCCAGTTGGAGATGAACTGTAAATATGGACCGCCACTGAACTGTTGTAGTAAGCAACTTCCGACAGGATTTTCAGAAACATTGGGATGATGACATACTGACGTATCTTGTAATCTCATTATCTGTTCCTGTTTTTTTTCCTCTTTTGTGTGTTTTTTAAAATATCTGAATATAAATAAACATAATAATATAAAAAGAAGGAGGATAAGTTGCTCATCAGTGCAGTTAGTACCTGGACAGCAGGCATACAGAAAGGGATGTCAGAGAATTCCCACAAAAATGGAAAAGGAAGAGAAAATTGCTGCAGTTCATGTGTTTGTCTGTGGTCAGGAATTGAAATTAGTCAAGAAAATACAGTCAGTATTCGTTCACATCATTGTTTTGTTTTTTTAAGCCCTCAAACAATATGTAATTAATGAATTGTTTTGATGTTTCCTTTTCACTGAAATGAATGTAAGGTATGTAAGTTATGTAACTATTTATGTAACTTGTGTAAATAGTTATGTAGCTTACGTAACTTCTGTTAAATAGCAAACAGCAAGATGACCCAGGTAGCATTTGGCAGAAACTGAACTGTAGTGGAAGGCAAACACTGCTGATGGTGAGAAATATAGGTCAAAATGGAAATTCCTGCCTTCTTACATACCTGGTGATAGTCCTCCCCACTATGATGAGTTGTCTTGTGTTTCTATTTAAGTTATAGTAACTATTTCCAAATTTGCATCTATATGTACAAATTAGCCCATGCAAATTATATACAAATTTGTGTCCTCTTTTGTTGTCTCTGCCCCCCTCTGTTATTGGTACTGCATTTCTTCTTCTTTGGCAATGCATAAACCACCCTGTCAATCTATGAGAATGCCCTGTACTTACTAAAGCAGTCAGCTCCTAACCTCAGAAGACAAGGGGTCTGGAAAAGCAGAAACAGACCTCAATCTGAACCCCAAGTCCCATGTCATTTAGAGCTCTAAAGGTCAACACCAGCCATTTGAAACATACCAGTAGACAGTGAATGTATTATCAGTGTCATTGTTCTCTGCTGTCAGCAGTCTGCATGAACAATCTGGCAACTGAACTCTGTACTAGTCACAGTTTCCAAAAGCTCTTCAAAAACAGCCCCACATAAAATTGTATTACATGTTATTGCCTGTGTATTATTACGGCATGGATGACTGTATCGAAGTCATCTCTTCAAGAAGGCACACAACTGTCACACTAGCCAGAACTGGTGAAAGGCTCTAGGCACTATGAAGACCACTATTGGGTGACACAGAGAAGGTGGAACTGCTCAACACCTCCTTTGCCTCTTTCTTTACCCAAAAGGAAAGCGATGTCCAACCTGGTGAAAACAGAATAAATGATGTAAGGAGAGAACTGCAGTCCGAGGCAATAAGGAGGTGGGGAGAGATCAAATATGCCCAGGGATAGCACCATCCCTTAATTAAAAGCTGGGGCAGTCTGAGTCTGAAAGGGGTCCTCTTCATCACACCAAAGGAGGTTCCTTCATCACATCAGAGTTCCTATCTCTGTGTTGGAAACCCTTCATGCAATGAAGACAGTTCCTTCAGACTCAACTGATTGTGTATGGGTTTTGCAGCATTGCTGTTACACAGGGCGTCTTCAAGAGGGCAGAGCTCTTTATGCATTCTCACAGGTCCCTTCATTTGCTACACCTGAAGAGGGCTTCTGCCTTGCCTGGATTGAGATTCAGTTCATGACCTCTCATCCAGCCCATTGCTGACTCTCCAAGCACCTGTTGGAGGTGGGACATCTACAATGAAGCTGTCCCCTTCATTTCCAAATTGCACTGCTCTAATTTTAAGATTGCCAGGAATAAGGAAGATTTCGTCTCCTTCAGGGCTTCTTGTTTTTATGATGTATTCAGTGGGACAGTGAGCTTCTTTCTGGTAGTTTAGACTGGAAGAGACCAGAGCAGCCTCATTTCTTCTTACTTCAGCTGTTTTAAAACTAACAACTGTCCTGTCTGTTGTGCTCATATAAGCACATTGGCGTACATACATGTGCACATGCCTAGTATCCACTTTGCACGTTAATGCTGCGTACAACAACATATAATTAAGTCTGATGGAACACACTGTTGGAAATGCAATAGGTGGCAGAAGGAGTACATGGATTTCATTGTAGACCCAGCCTACCCAGCTACTTTCCCTGTGCTATTCTGGGTCAATTACACATGTCCCTTGCAGATGCCCAAACTGCCTCTTCTTTTCTTATCTGTAGCTATGTCTCAGTTCTGTGGCCCTCCAGTCCATCTTTCATCACCCCTGATCGTGGGCCACCATGAGATGTTATAGCATCCCAAAACACCTGGAAGGCCACAGGTTCCCTATCAAATCTTGCTGAGGCAATAAAGATTGGATTCAGTGTTTCAGCTACTATATGCCATACTAAGGGGACAGAAAATTGCCAGAAATGCTATCCTTTAAAACCGAGACAAATTATTTCCTTCCTCAGCAGCTGTATTCTTCAGCGTACAAAAAGATCAGCGTACAAAAGAGAGAGGGAGGAAAGGGAAGAAAATCAGAGAGTGATTATCCAGATTGTTCAGGCCCTAGAATGTCAACCCAAGGTTATTAAAAAGCAAGGAGCTGGTCGTACCTCAATTAAACATCCTCATGTTCATAGCTCTATGGGAGTTTTGTCTTTGATGCAATTCTCTCACACTTTTTTTAAAAAAAACATTACTGAACATTCTGACATGACATAGAAGCCATCCTTCACTAATCCCCATGCGAGCAACTGTTTATAGTCAAGACATAGCAGTAGCCTTGCTTCAGGACAACACTCCTTTTACTCCCCCTATGCACATGCAAACCAATGGTGCTTACAAGGAGATTTCCAGGCACCATTTTGGATTTAGGAACCTTTAATCCCCATGACGGGGTGAGCTCCCATTGCTCAGTCCCTGCTCCTGCCCACCTAGCAGTTCGAAAGCACGGCAAAGTGCAAGTAGATAAATAGGTACCGCTCCGGTGCTGCTCTGGTTAGCCAGAAGCGGCTTAGTCATGCTGGTCACATGACCCGGAAGCTGTCTGTGGACAAACGCTGGCTCCCTTGGCCTATAGAACGAGATGAGTGCGCAACCCCAGAGTTGTCCGCAACTGGGCCTAACGGTCAGGGGTACCTTTACCTTTACCTTTTAAGAGCCATGCAGTTCTAGTCAAATGGATTGATGTCATTGATAACAACAAAATGACCTATTTTCTCATAAACTGGTTATTGGTTTGTTTTTGTCTTGTTCCAATGGGTAGGATTTATAATAACCAGAAAAGGGAGTGCTATTTTGTAAATGCAAAGAAATAAAACGGCATCATAATTGCCCCATACAAACATAATTTCTCAAACACACAAACACACAAACACACACACACACACACACCCTTATCCATATTGCAGACCAATTGTGGTGGTGTGGGAATGGGATCATTTTACCTCCGTGTTTAGGGTGGCCGTATGCCCTACTTTAAAAAGAACAATCCTCTATTTTAAGCTGTCACCTGTTTTAAGGGCTGCCTGATCCAAGTCCAGATTAAACATAAAGAAGGGAGAGAGCAGTAGCCTTGAAGCTGCCCATCAACAACAGTTAGCACCAGAACAGCAGATGGAGCAGGTCATTTGGTCATAATCTTTCCCACAATGGTGAGATGCCTTGAACTTCTATTTAAGTTATAGCTTTTGACCCATGCTGTGAATGTTCACTCTGCTAGCAAAATCTCTTTTCCTCTCCCAGCACTGAAATATGAAATGTGATTCTCATCTTCAGACTTGAGATGCAATCCATCTCTACCTATAGCTGGGGTGCCTAACCTCTGGCCCTCCAGATGTTGCTGGACTCCAACTCCCGTCAGTGTGACCCATGGTCAGAGGTGATGGGCCAGTAGCTTAAGAATTACCCCTCTACTACAGTCCATGCTGGGTCACTCAACCATTGCTACTGTGTCCTTTCTTTTAGCACAGTCTTTCTCAATCTGTGGGTCCCCAGATGTTGTTGGACTACAACTCCCATCACCCCTAGCTAGCAAGGCCAGAGCTCAGGGATGATGGGAGTTGTAGTCCAACATCTGGGGACCCAGATGATCAGGTGACAGCAAAAACGGCAAGGTTTTAAGTGGGGGCAATTAGAGTAAGATCTATTATTTGATTATTGATGTGAACCTCCAAAATGTATTTTGTATAGTTAATGCTTTACCTCTATCTTCAGTACATTTTATTTTATCGCTATGGCTAGTGGCTGATGCAAATAAAGATTCTTCTGATTCTGATGGGCCAGTAGCTTAAGAACATCTGGTGGGCCATTGCTTAACTCCCCTCATCTATACTTAGAAGCAATATAGAGACCCAACCCAGCCATGATTAAGTCCCTTTCGAAGTTGCACATAATCCTATACATGTCTACTCAGAAGAAGCCCCACTGAATTCAAGGTAGGTGTGTATGGAATTGCAGCAAGTGATGACTACATTTAGCCGGATTGGGGTGAGAATTTATATTTGAGATCATAAATACATTTGATACAATTTGTCCTTCTCTCCCTGTCTCGCTCAAACACATTATGTTAAAACGCCATTATGTCGGTCTGCAAAACCAGAACATTCAAATGTTCACAACTGCTAGATTTACAATTGCTCATCAAAGCTTTATTCTGTGCATCCGGCAAACTTAATGAGGCAGGAGGCCGGTGGACGGTATGTGATGGTTTTTGTTAGATTGTATCATAATGAATATGCACCACTGGGCAGAATTAAGGCTGCAGCCACACAAACCTAGCAATCGCTAACTTTCATCTGCTGCTGTTTGCAATGCAAATAATGAGCTTTGGATGTGTTCTGTTTGTCCTCCTATTCACAAGACTCTGTTCCTCAGAAAGCTCCAGCTTACAAGGTCTCCTCAAAAAGCTCTTGCTGCAGGAAAGGACAGCTGAGAAGATCTACACCCTGACTCAAGAAAGCAAGAAGCCAGGCAGAGAACGTGGCTCTGGCACTTTGTGTGAAATACAGAACTATGATCGTGACGACTGCACCCAAAGTTCAACCTGTCCCAGGTGAGGAAGCAGCTCATTGACCGAGAAGCTTCTGCTCCATGAACCAGGAGTCACCGCCTGAACCAGGAGGCATCTATCTGCATGAAATATTTATTGTATATCATTACACCCTTATGTTCCTTGACTGTCTCATTGGCCGGCTACACCATATGACCTCCAATAATTTGCACTTCGGGTGCTGCTCTCCTGAGCAGCCAATAGGCTGTTGAACTATTGACCACAGCTTCAGTTCAGAGAGTCAAATCTTTTCGAACCGCAACCATACCCGAAACTGCTGCGTGTGATCGTTCTGTTGCTGTATCACAGGTAGGTCAAAAGGAACTTTTGATCTCGGGCATCTCAAGGAATTTGGCGTGTAAACCTCAAGCCAGCCAAGTAGAAGCTTTGAAGCATTCTAAAAGACACTTTCTCTAGCGTGTCGTTTCCCCCTGACTGAGCTGCCTGAGTACAGCTGCTGTTTTGCCTGCACTATCCTGCTAGGGAAATTGGATGCAGCTATGCATTGCATGATGGGACTATTGTCTAATGCAGTGCAAAGAGCCAAACAGATCTGATTGCATAAAGATCTTTCTCTCAGTAACCATCAGGGACCTACATTCTGAGGCAGGAATCTAAAATCTTTCACTTGCCTGAGAGGACCTTGCTTTTCCGAGGCAATCCTCAATATGCTACAATATGCACAGAGACCCTGCCAACCTGATCACTAAGATATTTTCTTGCTTCCGGAAAAGCAAGGGATTGACTGGCATTTATACCTAACTCCAGCAAGCTACATGTACCTACTTTATGAAGCAATTTCCTCCCACCCGAAATCAAACAGCACCGCCCTACTTCACGATGGGCTTTGGAAACCAGAGGCAGAATATTTCTTTCCCATGGCTGCTTGTATTTTCTTTTACACATTTGTAGCGCACCCTTCCATTGTGCTTACTTCCAAGGATGCTAACAAAACCACTGTTGTTAAAAAACAATCAAGGCAGAAAGGTAAAAGAGCACAAAACAAAACAAAACAGGGGATACGAAGGCAGCATAAACACATCACAGGAGGGAAAGGTTTTAATAAAAAGCCTGGAGAAAGGAAACAAAAAAGCGTTTTCCTGCTGCCAAAAGGAGCAGGAGCCAAGCAGGCCTCCCAGGAGAAAGCATTGCCAAGAGAGGGTGTGCCACACACAAGGTGCCCCCACGCCTGGTAAGTGGCACATGCCTTCTCTCAGATAGCAAAGGCACTCAGAAGAGGACCTCCAGGTTTTGGCCCAATAAGTATTCCTCTAGGTCCAAAGGCATTTAGAGGGGTGGCATAAAATATGTGGCCATAAGTGTGGCAGAAGTGCTTCACGCTGAGGGACCTGCAACAAAATGTTGCAGTGTGGGGTGCTGCGCTTCAGAGTCCTAGACATTCCATTCCCTCCAGCTGTCTGCTCCACCCCTGAACCCACGCCATACTTTCAAAGCACTTTGCTTCCCCTAAGGAACCCCAGGAAATGTGGTGTGTTAAGGGTGCTAGGAAATGTAGTTCTGTGAGGGGTAAACTACAGCTGTGAGGATTCTTTGGGGGAAGCAATGTGCTTTAAACATGTGGTGTGGATATGACCTCTGCTAGCATCCCATGCCCCCACCGATAGTGCTTAGTTCTTACTGGGATTCTTTTGCAGGGGGTTGTTTTGGGGTCCTCCTTGTTATGTAGTCAGTGGTCTGTGTTTGCCTGAACTTGAGTCTGGACGAAGGATTCTGAGCCCCTGTGTTCTGATTTGATACATGATGTCCAATCAAAGAACATTTCAGGATTTGGGCCTCTGCCATTCGCCCTTGAACTCTGAGTCATGATTCGCAGCTTGGAAGTTTAGACAGCCAATCACGTTGGGAGTGGGAGTGGCCCAGGCCTTCAGAAATGTATATAAGCAGTTGCTTTGCCCCTGTTGTCCAGTTTTGTTAGTTCAATAAAAGCTTCTTGCTGTTATCACTGTGTCTTGCCTCGTGGGAAGCCACCTACACTTCACTCCCTACACCTACACTTCACTCACCTGAAGGTTCCTCCAAGCCCATTGACCCCTCCCACTAGTGTGTGTGTGGTGCCAGCTTGGCTACACAAGCAGCAACACTCACAACCTGAACTTTGGAAATACAGTGGTACCTCGGGTTCAGTATTTAATTCGTTCAACTCAGCTCCAATCTAAAAGGAAAACTTAAGCCACATACAGTGGTACCTCGGGTTAAGTACTTAATTCGTTCTGGAGGTCCGTTCTTAACCTGAAACTGTTCTTAACCTGAAGCACCACTTTAGCTAATGGGGCCTCCTGCTGCTGCCGCACCACCGGAGCACGATTTCTGTTTTCATCCTGAAGCAAAGTTCTTAACCTGAAGCACAATTTCTGGGTTAGCGGAGTCTGTAACTTGAAGTGTGTGTAACCCAAGGTACCACTGTAGAGGGAATGGTTGCAATCCCATCTCTGCCTTGCACCAACCACGTTTTCCTGCATATTTTCCGTTCTGCATGATGGATGCCATGTTCTGGTCCAATGCCAGAACCTACAGGGAAATCAGCGAGGCTGGCGGCCCACAGAAAACTCTGAGTGAGCAACCTGCTCCAAGGAAGGTCGGGAGAAAGCGGAAGCCTTTCATGCCTCTGTCTCCAGACTGCCCCCTCCAGGCTCCACCCCCTTGAGGGAACTTTTGAGCCTTAAAGGGCCAGCCCTCTGGCCCAAAGACAGACAATCCTCCTTCGTTCCATAGCTTCCCTCTTGGTGCACCCCTGGTGCTGCCTGTAGGAGCCAGCTCCTAGGGGGCGAGGTCCCTTCAGCTTCCCCCAATAAAATATGCCATTGGTATTGCCATTAAAACGGGGTGTGCTCTGTCATGTGGTTGATTATGAGAGGTGGGGTTTGCTTGGTCCCCCCAATATTTTATTCATGTTGGCACCTTCTCTGCTACCAGACTGGTGGTGTGCAGGAGAAGGCATCTAGGTCTCCAGGCTCAGGGGGGACCATCAGGTACCAGATCCTGGTCGTCTGGTAGGTCCCTATAGGAGTTCTTGTCCAACTACCTCGATTGCAGTGGTCTCCCTGTTTTCCACGGTCAGCTCTGAGCCCTGACTCAGAGGCAGCTCGCCATTTGGTGCCCCTTCAGCCTCCATGCCCAGCTCAGTATTGGATACAGGGGTCTGTGAATCAATCTTATTATTATTTTTCAACACTTAAAGGAGATAATTCTCAATCTCGATCACTTCTGATGAAAATCAGTCAGGATAGGTCTTTGGATAGTATATGTCCTTACTTTGCCAAAGGAACCGGGGTAGGAGACTTGAGGGAAATGTGGTGAAGGTCTATGGGCTATGGCATGGCAAGCGCATGTCTCGAGGCAGTGATTCAGCATATTTGTTCATTGCTGCAGTATGCTAATCTCGACAAAAATTCAAATGAAGTGCCTACTCTGGCCGGCTAGCTACATATGCACAGCATATTCAGGGCTTGGTCTAGGACTTGCAATCTTCCCGGCATGGATCAGCACATACAAGCATGGCTCGGCTGAGGAATCAGGGTGACTTTCAAGGTCTGATAACTCACGAATCACCAGGATTAAAAACTGAACAATGCTTATGCTGTGTGTCACTGGAAATTTAAGGATCTCTGCCTTCCAGAAATATATAGCCTGCACTACTCCTCCTAAC
Organism: Podarcis melisellensis; assembly: GCF_964234715.1. Taxonomy (NCBI): domain Eukaryota; kingdom Metazoa; phylum Chordata; class Lepidosauria; order Squamata; family Lacertidae; genus Podarcis; species Podarcis melisellensis. The sequence continues at coordinate 48,856,572 of NC_138542.1, read as the reverse complement.
AGGGCACATTATTTAGGGCTGCAACATTCTGGCCATAGACTTCTTTCCTTTGCCATTTTCACAGCTTCCGCAGGATCACAGTCGCTGGAAAAGAGCAGCCTATTACAAATAGGTCTGTCGAAATACACACCACGAGAGCAACAGCAATACAGAAAAATAAATAGGAAAACAAGAGTACCTTCAGATATGCCTGAAGATAAAAGAATTGGGCCCTCTTAAAATAAAGAGACCACCATTTTGCACAAAACCAGACTATTAGATATGAGGAGGCCAAGATAAACCAGCAACTATGTGTGGTCACAGAACATAAAACAACATGGGACCTGCAGTTTCATTATATTCTTCCAGGTTTTTCATCTCTAAACAGCTGCTGAGGCTGCAATTTCATGTGACAGACGTGTGTGTGTGTGCAAGTGAGAGTGTGAGTGTGACAGTAACTCTTTCCTATCACATATTGCTGCCTTCACCCTTGCAATGGAAAAGATATGCATACACACCATACATCTAAAGCACATGACTCCCCCCAAAGAATCACGGGAAATATAGTTTGTTAATGGTGCTGGGAATTGTAGCTCTGTGAGAGGTGAACTACAGTTCCCAGAATTCTTGGGGGAAAGTTATGTGCTTTAAATGTACAGTGTGTACACAGCCATAGATACCCATGTGCTTTTTGAGGGTAAAGGCAATTAGAGGTGATGAGTTTTAGCAGAAAAGCAGCATGAGGGAAATGGGGTAATGACCCTCCCATACACACCAAATTAGTCTTTCACCTCACATGTTTTATACCCCCTTTTATGATCTCCCCTTCCTCGACTTTCCTCAAAATTATAAGGGCCTAAATGATGTAACAGTTCCTCATAGGGCAGTTGCTCCAGTCCCTTGATTATTTTGGTTGCCCTTTTCTAAATTATCCAGCTCTATTATATCCTTTCTGAGGTGAGGAAATAAATCCTCTCCCCTTATTGGCCTAGCAGCCTTCATAGGGGGGTCACTCTAGAAACCAGAGCATTTCAGTTGCTTTCACACTGCACGTTTCCTGGAAGTACAATATCCTTTTTGAGATGCAGCACCACACTTTCCTATATGATCTGTGAAAAGCACAAGGCCAAAGCGTGTCACTGTTTGGTTAAGTGCCTCACCATGGTGCCTGCATATGGAAGCAGTGAGTAATGGAGAAATTAAACACATCGAATCTGTGTATTGTTTTAATCGGAACACCCCACAGCACAACAACTGGAGAATCAGCCTCTCCAAGCTGTGTCCTTAAAAGTGTTACTTAGGGCTCATCCATACTTCTGCTTGGTTCATGACTTCTAGGCACGGGTCTCTGAGAGGTCTTGTTTTTGTTCTGTCAGTTTCCCCAGAAAACCCACTCTTTACTGCTGAATAGGTAAATGTCAATCGGGTTATCTGCAGATTGCCCAGTGGTATTTTTCTAGAAAATGGGTGCTGGAACTCATAGGTGGAGCTACATAGCTGCTCCGGCACCCGGTGGGGCTAGCTGCCCATGGGGGCATGATGCCACAAGCATCCCAGGGGGTGTGTTGCATCGGGGGGTGCCGCCAGCGGCCAGGTGTGTGTGCCGCAAACATTGAGCATCCGGGTTGTGTATGCCGTGAGCGTCGAGCATCCCGGGGGTGGCACGGAGATGTCATCCCCCTCAGAGATGACACCCAGGGTGGACCGCACCCCCGCACCCACTTTTCTCTGTCACTGCTGGAACTCAAAATGAACACCTCCCTTGTTCTCTTATAATGGCAATGGTGTTCACCTGAGAGGTGCCGAAACTGAGTTCCAGTTGAGGAAAAAGCCCTAGGATTCATGTTTGTTCCAATTCAGCAAGGAAAGCAGTGGGGAAATCTCTCACATTGGTGCCTGGAATCACAGACCAAACAGAAGAAATGGCAAAACAAAGTGTGAATGAGCCCTTAATGTGTAGCTGATTGTGTACCATGCAAGCAGACTGTTCCTCCAATTCATAGTAATCGTAGGTTACCCCTGTGTGGGTTGCAATCATTACATGCTAGTAGACAGTTAGGATAGTCATTAGAAAGAGACTTCTTATCAATCCTTGTTTTGTTGGGGCGGTATTTGCATTAACAGCTGCTAATGTGCATTTTGCCCCAAGTGAAGCAAACTGCATGTTAAAATATGTTCATAGGAATTCAGCCTCGGAGATCTATTAATCTGCTTGAGCAGCCTCAGCCAGCAATAAATCCTAGATCAGCCAAGTCTACCTATTTAGGCGGCAAACTGTACTCTATTATACTTTATAATTCATGCTCTTAGTATGGATTTTGAATTTCGTCTACTGCCTTTGCTTCAGATGGTTCTGCAAAGTATATATTTCTTCAGTTCTTCCACACCACATTTGAAGATGAGATAAAAACTTCCCGCAAAACCTGGGCACCTAGATCAAACCAGTTGTATCAGGCCAGAAAGCACCCTTTCAAGAGTCAGGCTGTCAATACTGGAGCTGCTTTCAAGAGTTTGGTTTTCATGCTGGTTAATGCAAGTTTTATGAGACCTAAACTGCTATATAAAACCACAATCCCTTGACCAACTTCATTCCTTATTAGGTCTTCATTTTGAAGAGGTAAAATGGAAATTCTAGATATGAGTTTCATTTCTGTAATTAAGTCATAAAGGCACACAAAAATATGCTTAGGCACCCAAAGGTGAAATGGATATAACAATGTAGATGACTGACAGTGCAATCCTATACATGTGTATTCAGAAGGAAATCCCATAAACTTCAATGGGGCTTACCCTCATGTACGTAGGTCCAATCTAAGCTATTGCTTTTCTCACTAGTTAGAGGACTGGGAAAAGAGAAAGGAACACAGTCCAATTATCATTTTATAGAACATGATGAGGACAACCCAAGGACATAATGACGTGGGACAAATAAAACCCTAGGCTTGATCTGAAATTGAGGGGCACACCTCCATATAATTGGTGCTCTAGAATATGATACCCTCTGCTGGGTTTCAAAGCATAGAGAATCAGGGATCTAATAGGATTTCACAAAAAGAATTAACAAGACTTCTATAGCAAAAACTTCAACCATCGTTTATAATTAAAAGAAGCCCGAACCCTTTAGCTCCCAAGAACCATAAATATCTTATATGGCAAGACGAACTCAATCACATCTCCCCATCCCATTGACTCTTTCAGCTCCTCTCATCTCCACAAATGTCTACTATGAGCACAAAAAGTCCTCTAGATTGGTACCAGGGGTTCTGTGTGGGGGTTTTTTGTGTGAGTGTTATTGACCCAATAATAATGCATTAGTGGTAGATTTATACTGGAACATCCAGACGTTATTCCACGTTATTAGTTCTGCAATGCTTCCTGAATATTGCTGCAGTACTGCCATAGTTGGAGGGATGCTTTTGTGCTGTAGCACAGCATAAATGGGACTCACACATCCCATAATATTTGTGGTATGAAAAGTTATAAGATTTCAGCATAAAGCTATGGGGGACACACAGATTGGAACAAAGCAGTATGCATGCCTTGAAATGTTTGTGCATGCAAACAGTATTTAAAGCATGATTGCAGATGACTGCCCTGATACCACCATGAGCAGAAATCATAGCACTGCCCAAGCTTTAATATCAGCCAAGGGGGCCTGCCTAGTATTCCAGTGACAGGTATTATACATTGTGTGGCTATTCCATGCTGGCACCCCAGCACTGGAACTCCCTGGCCCTTGAGATGCGGTTAGTGATTGCTGTGAATTAGATGCTAGTTCTTGATGCTGGCTTACTGATATCTTCTCAGCTGAGAGGTAGGTACACTTGATGGTTTAATGCATTAAAAAATATTTCATTGATGGTCTATGTATTGTGATTTTACCTGTTTGGTGTTACTTGCCTTGATATCTTCAGATCAAGGGTGGAATACAACTATTTTAACAAACAAACAAACAAGTCCTGTTTGCCTATCTATATCAGGGATAGGAAACCTGCCGACCTCCAGATGTTGTTCTACAACTCTCATCTTCCCTCACCATTGCACGTATTGGCTGGGACTGATGGGAATGGGAGTCCAGCCACAACTGGAGAACCATAGGTTCCCCATCTGTGATGAACATGAATGATTTTCAGCCATGATTCCCAGAATGAAAGCAACTCTAACCAATTCCAAGTTGCACAAAAATCAAGTTCCATGTTGTTGTTGTTTTTTTGGGGAAAACAGACTACAGACTTACTGTACAATGTGGTTGTGATAAAACAAAAACCAGCATACTGGCTGCAAGGCAAAAACCCACCCCTAAAATCTCCCTGGCTCCTTTGGCTTAAACGTGCCAGAAGGCAACCCTACTTGAGCCCATGTTGTGGAAATGCATCACGATGTGCCATAATAGAGATTAACTGCCATGACTAACTGCTTGTTTGATTATGTCAACGCTCCTGGCAAGAATTAACATTGGTGGTATGTAAATACTACTACTGTCAAAAAAGAATGGTCGCAAAATGAACATTTGACAGCAGTCATAGGCATTTTGGCACAGGGGTTGTGGCTCAGTGGTAGGGCATATCTCTGGCATGCCAAAGGTCCCAGCTTCAATTGCTGGCACCTCCCAAGTAGGGCTGGGAAACATTCCCGCCTCAAACCCTGAACACAGACTGACAGAGGATATGAACTGATGGTAAGAGCTGTTTGACAGTGGAATAGTCTACCTTGGAAGGTGGTGGACGCTGCTTCATTAGAGGTTTTAAGCAGAGGTTGAATGCCAGAGATTCTTAAGCTGTGATTCCTGAATCGCAGAGGGTTGGACTAGATGACACTTTGGTCACTTCCAACTTTTCAATTCTATGATTCTAAGGCAGCGAGGTCACTGATCTGACTTACCACAAGGCGGCACTACCAGTTACACCAAACAACGAACATTTCTCAGCTGAAGCAAGAGAAAAGGCAGCTCACAAAGACTCTCATCCATTCATTCTCCTTCATGTTTATGTGCTGGTGAGTGAGGAAAGCAGGCAGAGGGCAGAATCATGGAGGGAGCAGGGGATAGGAGCTCCAGCTACCTTTCCTCCTGGTTCAGCTACAGACTGGTGGGCTGTAGCTCAGCAGCAGAGCAGACACTTACAGGAGGTCTAAGGTTTAGCTACCCATATCTCTGCCTGAGATGATCTAAGCAGATCTCAGGAAGTCCCTTCTCTACTTGAACCCCCCCCAAAGCTGCTACCAGCATAGTACAGCAGGGATAAGGGGGACCTGTGCCTCTTCAGATGTTGTTGGAGTACAATTCCAACCTGCCCTTACCATTGGCCATGCTGGGTGTGAGAAAGTGGGAGCGGGAGAATGATTGACACTTGCGGTGACTGCCCTGTTGCTTTGTCCTTTAACCACCACCACCACCTCAAAGTAGCTTTTCCTGCAGTCTGAAAAAATATGGAAGGAACACAGTGGGAAGCAGTGTTGAAGGACACCAATTTGTTGATGATGTCAAGTAAATTGAAAGTTTAAAAAAATCAAAGAAACACTAGTGAACAAAGAGCAGCAATCCCAGAATAAATGCTTAGTGTGGGAGCACACCTTGGCCCATTCACTGTCCTTGTGATGTGGCTCTCAATGAGTTCCAGGTGTTTGGACGATGCTGCAAGTCCAGTCACATCTCAGGTGACTTCAGTGGTGCCATCATGGCAGGGCTTTGGGGCAGACATCAGTAGCATGTTTGAGGATCCCCAAATTTGACAAGGCTGGTTTACCCCATTTTGAACTAAGGGCACTTCCAGATTGCTGCTAGTTTGAGATTCAGCCACATACTGGCAAATTCAGATCAAATTGTTACAGTGGATTTGGTGCTCTTGGGCAACAAAGCTGCTTCCCATCTGACTTTCTGCAGGAAGGAAATGGATGGGAAAATACAGTGGATAACAAATGCTTGACTCGCTGTCGTATAACCTCCCTGTGAACTTTGCGGAAACAAATCAATGCTCAATAAGCAGGTCATCCAAAAGCAATCAAAGTTAAGAAATCCACATTGCCATTGACAGGGAGCTCCATAAAGGCCATTCAGTCCAGAGTCTAAAATTATCTAACTGCTCCATTGGGTTGCTTCCAGATATTAGGGGGCTTATTCCCTTCCAGTTGTCATACTCTTGCGACTGCCCCAGTGATTCAGAGTGCTGACCACCGTAATGCAGCCACAGGAAAGAGAAGGTCCTCCATGTTCTGATAGCTACAGCTGCACATCAAGCAGCAAGTTCAGCACAGTCATACCTCGGGCAACGCTTCAGGTTGCGTTTTTCAGAAGTACCAGAAAGGAATACTTCCGGGTTTTGGCGGCGACGCATGCGCAGACGCATGCACATGTGCAGAAGCGCCAAATTGCAACCTGCGCGTGCGCAAATGCTGCAGGTGGCGAACATGCATCCTGCACGGATCATGTTCACAACCTGAGTGTCCACTGTAAAGGACAATTAAGGCTTACATTAAGAGGTGCAGGTCAAAGACCTGTTACTATTTCTGCAGCAGGGACCCTGTCTCCAGCAGCACAGAGCTGCCCAATCAGCATGGAAGGGGGACTTGTAAGCCACCAAGAAAAAGTCTTCTCACACTTTGTTCTGATTTGAGCCAGCCAGAGTGAAAGAGGGTGAGTCCACCACTGAGGATTGGCTTATAGAGTTACACTGGAGAAAGCATGTGGGGGAAAACACTGAGAAGGATTTGTTATGTATGCTCCAGAAGAAGAGTTTGGATTTGATATTCCGCCTTTCACTCCCCTTCAGGAGTCTCAAAGCGGCTAACATTCTCCTTTCCCTTCCTCCCCCACAACAAACACTCTGTGAGGTGAGTGGGGCTGAGAGACTTCAAAGAAGTGTGACTAGCCCAAGGTCACCCAGCAGCTGCATGTGGAGGAGCGGAGACTCGAACCTGGTTCCCCAGATTACAAGACTACCGCTCTTAACCACTACACCACACTGGCTCTCTCCAAAGCCAAGCATTTAGGAACACTGAAAACACAAGGTGCTTCAGCTTCAAAAGAATGGTCTTCAAGTCTTGTTATGTACAAATGTTCGAAAGACTAAAAGAGAAAAACATTTAGGCAACTCTGAAAGAAGACACTGGAGCATTCCAAAACATTTGCCCATGCATGTGCACGGAAATTAGTAAATCTAGTTGAAAGGCAATGCATGGATATCTGCATTAATCATTGCAATGCATCCGTGTGTGTGTGTTTAAAAAAAGAATGTTGTATAATCCTAGAAAGCTGTTAGATGATGTGGCTGTGACTGACCTGAAAGGACCCTGCATTTCTGAATTTGCCACTACACTGTTGCTTACATTGTACCTTAATAGTGTTACAGGGGTTGGGCGCCACCCCCACTCTTTACTAAGTGGTATCAAGATTCCAGGGGGTTCCAGGCACTCACCCATGGTTTGTGCTCCTCTGGAGAATTGAATACGCAGTAGAGATTGTCGTAGCTTCAAGGATTATGGTTTATTCACCTATTTACACCTTCAGTCTGCATGGAAGGAGTCCAGCTCTTACAGCATGGCCATTCATGAGGGACTTGTCCCCCACAGCAGTACAGCCCTGGAGTCCAAGGCATCTCTCCCAGCCAGCCTCCTTCTCCCCAGCACACCTTGCTCTCAAGACCAGGCCCAAGAATCCCTCTTAGATGGGCCACCAGCACCTTTTGTCATGTTAATGCCTCTATCCCAGGTGAGGCCTGGCTTGGATAGGAAGCTCAGCCTGTATATTCCCACTGGCCTGCAATCTTCCCTTCAATCATGGGCAGAGCCAAGATTTTTGTTAGGGTGGTCAGGCTTTTGTTGGTGGAGGCAGAAGCCCAGATTTGTATTGATTTGTATTGATGGGGGAGGCAGTTGCCTCCCTCTAACCCCCTTGGCTACACCCATATCTTCAATACTCCAAATAATCAAAATCCTACTATGTATTAATGTCTAGGGTTTAGTGGGTCCACTCCCAAATCTATAACAAAAGCAATTGCAATTCCAAACAGGAAGTCCCTTGTTTTATTTTATTTTTAAATGGCACTTTCTGTTTCAGGAGCTGCCTTCCAACCACTGTTGCTTTAAACATTAAGAGCACTAGCAGCAGGAACTGACACAACAGGGGAAGCAGCCTGGTTTTCAGGCTCTGATAGATTTCTTGCTCACCCCTTCCCTGGTTACTCCCCCCCCCCCATGTCAGTTAAGAGATCTGTCTTAGAGCATCAGCTCCTCCATTTGGTAGGAGATGGAAGGGGCTTTCCTTTCCTACAAGAGCCAAGAGAGCACAGGTTTCTGAAGGAAAGGGGGAAGACCTTCCCATCTGTTGATGCTGCAGAAGTGCGCCCTGTTGCCCCCCCCCCTCACTCTGCCCTCCTAGGCAACCCTCTGGGCTCCTCTTAAAGACGTGGCCATCCTTGCTTGAGAATGGGAAATGTATTTCTGATTCATTCCCAGGGTCTGGCCTTGCACATGCAAACGTTAAGCTTGCACTGCATTGCTGAATGTCACAACACTGTTAGCAAGCGAGGTTCCCCCCCCCACCCCCATTAGCTAGCACTTTGTTAATTTACAGTTTGTTCACAGTTCTCTGTCAGCTACAATAACCTCCCTCCCTCCCTCTGCTTTTCTTAGAGAGGTTACACAAAAGTCAGATAAGGTTGCTGATGTCCCATTTTAAAAGGCACGGCAGCCGGCAAAGAACACAAGAGTCTTTCATTTTGTATAATTCAGATGTTTAGCAAAAAGGAAAGAAGAAAAAAAACAACAACTGCTAAGTAATATATCTATTTTCGATTGAACAACACAATCCACATTCCCTTTTTTCTCTTTTCCTGGGAGCAAATTGCCTTACACAGTCTTTGAAAAGAGAAGAAAATGTTTTGTGGAAACAATGAGATTACACCTCTTTCAACACACACACAGGTGCAACTTCCTTACTCAAGCAAAATATTAATGTTCGTTTGGAGACGAGGAGAGTCGCCTGTTTTGCAGGGAAGGTTGCCAACAGCTGGGCTTGACAGGTGCTCCAGTGACAGGCAAATATTTGCCATGTGCAGTACTTGGACAAGTTAGCACTGAAGAACTTTTTTTTTCTTACCATATAGATATTAAAGGCTCAGGAGCCCATTTTAAGCCATGAGTTGATATGACAATCCTGCTTTCTCTCAGTTCTTCATTTTCCCAATCTTAAACTCATTTCTCCACATTTGCACATCAGTTTGCAATGTTTAAAAAGGAAATCCTCATGAAAATTAATCAGCATTCTAGTACAAATTTCTCCAAATATGCATATTTTTGAAGGCAACTTCACCCAATGTACACATTTTTGCAAAGCCATTTCCCCTCATTTACAATTATGTCCCGTCTTTCCTCCAAGGAGCTCAAGGTAACATACATAGTTCTACTTCCCATTTGATCCCCCAGCAACCCTGTGATATGGCGGAGAGAGCGAGTGACCAGCTCAAGGTCACCCTGAGTGAAGATTTGAGCTCTGGTCTCCTGGGTCTTAGTTCAGTGCTCTAACCAGTGCACCACACCAGCTCCTTTCATATATGCTATTTTCATTAAGGTATACATTTATATGCACACTTGGCCCCAGTTATGCAGTTTGGTACACAGTGTTGGCTGGAGAACTGCATTGCAAAATTTGAAGAAGTGCACATTTCAAAGGATGGCTCTGTTTTGGTTTTCCTATTGTTTCAGAAAAAGTGGATTGAATATGCTTCCCTTTAAATGCAAACTGAACTGGATTTCTTCCCCATCCCTATGAGCTGGCAACCTGAGTCTAGGAACTTGCAGAGGAAGCTTGTTCCACCAGGGCTTGGACCAGGAATGGAGAACCTGTGGGCCTTCAGATGTTGTTGGATTAAGACTCCCATCAGTCCCTGACATATAGCGAAAAGAAATATTCAAGTGTAGGGAAGCAGACCCTTTACTTCTTCTGAGATAAGAATGAGTTGGATTTTGAAAATATTGGAGCTAAATAGTACCACCTGGTATATCATAAATCATAGAACTGAAGAGCTGGAAGGGATTCTGAGGATCACCTAGTCCATCCCCCTGCAAGGCAGGAATCTCAATTTCCCCTTGTCTAAAACTTAGGCAAACTTCTCTCCCTCCACTCCTATCAGCAGGAAGGGGATAATAGCACAGCCCTACTCAGCCTTTCTCAGTCTTATGGCAGCACTGTATGGCCACTAGCTCTTGCCAGGTTTGCTTGCCTCTAATTTCTCCTAGGTTGCCATTTTTAGAACATTTATTTGTTTAGGAAATGGATGAAACTTCTCTATATTTTAACGTAGGTAGTGTAAAATATATCGGGACGCGGGTGGCACTGTGGTCTAAACCACTGAGCCTCCTGGGCTTGCCAATCAGAAGGTCGGTGGTTCAAATCCCTGCGACAGGGTGAGCTCCCGTTGCTCTGTCCCAGCTCCTGCCAACCTAGCAGTTCAAAAGCACCCCCCCAAAGTGCAAGTAGATAAACAGGTACCGCTCTGGCGGGAAGGTAAGTGGTGTTTCTATGTGCTGCTCTGGTTTCGGTGTTCTGTTGCGCCAGAAGCAGCTTAGTCACGCTGGCCACATGACCTGGAAAAACTGTCTGTGGACAAACGCTGGCTCCCTCAGCCTGTAAAGCAAGATGAGCGCCGCAACCCCAGAGTCGTCTGCAACTGGGCTTAACTGTCAGGGGCCCTTTATCTTTACCTTTAGTGTAAAATATAGGAAATATATTTTTTTTAAACCCTATAGAAACAGAAGAGCATCCATAAGGCAAGGTGAGACAACTGTGTCAGACGCAATGATCTAAAGGGGCAGCAAATTGTCTTTATTCTCCCTTGTTCCTGCTGCAGATCTTCACTCACTCCTTCCCTGGCAGTGAGACGGGTGCCATTTTTGTGATTTGCCTCAGATGGCAAAGTATATTGGGACAGCCCCGAATCTGCAGCAGTTGTTGCTGATACCAACAACCCAGGTATGCCTTGTGGAGAGGGAGGGGAGGTTTTAAGAAGGCGCTGAAAAAGCTATGATGGTCTACACTGCGTCTTCAATTCTCCAAAGGAGCACAAACCTTGTGCGAGACCCTGGAACCCTCCAGAATATTGCTACTGTACACCAGAGAGTGGGGGTGGCACCCAACTTTTGCAACACCATCAAGTGTAGGTAGGATAACCACTTCAGCTACGGAAATAAAGAGTGCTAAAGATCCCAGAAGAGCAGGAATGGTTGAGCCGCCATGGGAAGCAAAATCCAAGTTAGGCTGTGAGTTGAGCCACTAGCAGAGCACCTGGGGAAGTGCCTCACTTGCTCAGTTACTCATTTGAAAGTGGTCAAGCTAAATGAGACGAGTTTAAAATCAGGATGAAATAAAATTGTTAAATTGAGCACCTGTGGCAGTTCTGAGACCATCCTCCCTTAATAATGCTTTCATTCAAAAAAGGAAAAGCTGTGGCCTACATAATTGGCAGGAAATGGTGCTAATGGAGCTGCTGCTGAGACCTCAAAGGGGCCAGGGAGTCCTTTTATCCCCAGCAAAGCTAATTCTGAGGTAGAGTGACAGCTACAGAATTAACAAGCGAGAAGTATGGATAGGCAGCCTACCTGGACCCAGAAACTGATAGAGGTACAGATAAAGCTGAGAGGACCACCAAATCCCAGTGTCCCAGTCAAACGATATACAGTGGTACCTCGGGTTACAGATGCTTCAGGTTACAGACGCTTCAGGTTACAGGCTCCACTAACTCAGAAACAGTACCTCGGGTTAAGAACTTTGCTTCAGGACGAGAACAGAAATTGCACTCGGCGGTGCAGCGGCAGCGGGAGGCCCCATTAGCTAAAGTGGTACCTCAGGTTAAGAACAGTTTCAGGTTAAGAACGGACCTCCAGAATAAATTAAGTTCTTAACCCGAGGTACCACTGTACAGGGGAGAGGCAAGAGTCAGAGCCAGGGCCTGTCCTTACATTAGGCAGAGTGGGCTGTCTCAGGCGGCATTTGTGGGGGAATAGGCAGTAGGACATATCTGTGTGTGCCACCTGCCCTGCACCCCCCAAGGCAATGTCGGGAGTGAGTAGGCAGTAAGCCACACCGTGCAGAGTGGAGTTAACTCTTTATTAGCGAGAACACAATCTGCAAGACTTGGTGGATTGTCAGGCCGAATGAGCACAGCGGCTCATCCCTGGTAGGGCTAAGTAGCTGAGACTGAAAGTCCCTGCCTCCCCAGAGCTGTCTAAGTCCCCTCCTCTCCTGGGTTTCCCCCAAGCAAATAGAGACTGTACCCATGTGAAGCCAATTTCTCCTCCACCCTTTTCATGCCTTTTCTGGTTCAGGGAGACAAGTGGGGAGGAGCTTGTTGCAGCAGTTTTGAGAGATGTCTATGTCTTCACCAGTCTGACTCATCACTACCTCTTGCCCCGCCCCTGCTACTGATTCTGATTCTGCCACAGACTCTCTCTGCTCACTAAACCCTGTTACCTCTTCAGCTTCTGACATCTCCTCCCCACAGTCTTCTCCCTCTTCTCCCTTTAACCAATCTTTGTCATCCCACCACCAACCCCCTGGCTCTGAGCCTTCTTCCCTTGGGGGTTTCCCAGCTGGTTCCTCTCACCATTCCTCTGCATCCAACCAGTCCATGAGAGCTAACCTGCTGCTCTCAGGTTAGGGATGGGGAAGGAATTTGATCCAGAACGCATTTAAAGGTGAACGTCTCTAATTCACAGTTTCCGAAGCATATAAGTGAACCGAAACACCTAAACTCGAATTGAGGTATGCTCCAATTCAGCTTTAAAGAGCAAGTTTTCACAGGGAAAACTCGGGGCAAAATACAAACAAACAAACAAACCAAGAACAATGCTCAGACATGGGGCATTAAAGTGAAGACCTGGAGGCAAATTTAGGGCATCGTGGCCAGTTCCACTGCACTGGGCACTGAGCCTAGGGAGCGCTGCAGGGCATCAAAACTATGATGTAGTGAATTGAGCAGAATGGAAGGTGGGGGGGGGGGATTTTGGCTTTGCACAGGGCACCACTGAAATTTGAAAGACAAAAGCCTGCCCCTTCATGGACCTGTGCCTGGAAAGAGTGGGGGAAAAGGTAAATGTGGATAAGCTCAGAGTCTAACCACAGTAGGCTTTGTGCAAGCAGATCAGGATGAATGCTCAGACCCTGGAGAAGCCCTAAGTGCTGGCATCCATACCATTTGGAGATCCTTCTACAAATTGTTTTCTTCCTGATTCAGCTCCCACTATTGTCACTTACAATGGAAGCCAGCGGGTCTCTACATTAGGAAATCTGCTGTGTGCTAGCTAGAGCAAGGGCATCACTGCTAGTTTCTGCACACAGTGAAGGAGTCAGGGGAGTGGAAGGGAAATCCAGGTCACTAGTCCCAATCGTGTGCACTTATTTCCTTCCCAGGAGCAAGTGAAAGAAAGAGGCTGAAAGAAAAGAGCTCTTCAAGAGGGTCTGTTTGCTGCCAGCAGTTCTAAGGAGGCTTACAACTTAATCCATAACAGGCCTATGTGGAAGTTATGTCCCCTTGATTTTGATGGAGTTTGTTTTGAAGTAAGTCCGCTTAGGATGGAAGCTTTGGGTTGCTCATCCCAACCTCAACAAAATGTAATCACGCAGAAGACAGTTTGTGCTCTTCTTTGTTCCCATAGTCTTTTGTAACTAGGGAGGGGTGAATCTGTCCATTTTGGTTTCTCTCAGTTTCTCAATTATCCAGTCTTAAATTCAGTTGCGTGGCAAGGTCACAGACCCTCCCAGGAAGTGGAATAAAGACACATGAAACAGCATTTTAGGTTAATGGGAGAAAAAGGCAACAACTTTATTGGTTACAGAATGTGAGTGTTATTGGCTCAGGCATTGGAAACCACACAACTATGTCTGACTCTGGCCCAGCTGCAGGCGTCTTGGAAGGGTTAACCACCAGTAGGGGGAGCCCAGCTGATGCACATCAACTAGGAACTCCCCCAGGGTCACAGCTAGGGGTTGTGCCATGGCCCTAGCCCCCCGTCTGGGGCTTCAGACAGGGACCACGCCCCTCCGGATTCTTTTAACAGAATACACTTGAATTAGAAGGGGTAGGTGATGGCCACTACCTTTATGCTGCTGGACTCCAGTTCCCATCATCTGTGACCACTACCCATCTAGACTAACAACCATAGGTAAGTAACACCCTGCTGCAAATGTTGCTGCTGTAGAACACTGGCCTTCTACGATTTAAATTAAACTTGATTATAATTAATAAAAAAAAATTTACAGACCACCAGATCCTATGGAAACAGCAACAGCAAATAACCAACTCCTTGTATAGCAAGTGAACTAACTTTTTTTTTAATTTCCTTTGCCAAATATTGGAGTGTAAAATTCTGCTCTCCTTCCCAGAAGGCCAGATGAGAGATTTGAGAAAAGACCATCAGCCAATATAAAACACACAACACTCCCTTCAGTTGATGCCAGTGCTCTGACTCAGTAGCAGAGTGTTTGATCTGGACCCAAGATTCTTGCTAGGCAAGGCAATGCCTTATTCTCCAATTTATAGAGAGGAAATTATCCTAATCCTTTGCATAAGATCATTGTGGTCCATGCTGTCCCAATACTCAAAAAGGCAATTTCCTATGAGCAAGAGTAAATAGTTTCCTCCCCACATCTTACACTTACAACAACCCTGTGAGGTAGGTTAGTGCATGGCCCAAGGTCATAGAATCATAGAATTGGAAGGGGACCCTGAGGTCCCTTTTAGTCCAAACCCCTGCAATGCAGAAATATGCAGCTGTCCCTTACAGGGATTGAACTTGCAACCTTTGTGGTATCAGCACCATGCTCTAAATAACTGAGCTATTGAGCTTAATGGCTGAGAGGGGATTTGAACCTGGGTCTCCCTGGCCTTCGTCCAACCGCTGCATCACTCTAGCACTCATAAAACCTTCCCTGATTTTATGGCTGCTGCTTTTGTGCATTGATCATTGTTTTTATGGCGCTGCTGTTTGGCAGCACAGACTGGAGGCCTCCCTGATGGGCTTACCTGGCACTGTGAGCACACTGCACCGTTGCATTCTGGGAAATTTAAAATGCTGGCTGCTTGCTTCCCATAAGAAGTGCACTGGTGCCTTTAGGAAAGTCCACCGGGGGTGGGGAGGACAGGCAGCAGCACCCATAGGGTTGAACCCAACTAACTTCTACTCAAAGTAGACCTGCTGAAATTAATGGACCCAAGTTAATCATGCCCATTAATTTCAATGGGTCTGCTTTGAGTAGCACCAGTACTGGATGTGAGGGGCAGAAGGCAGGCCTCAGCAAGAGAGCCCGATTGGGACCTGTGGGCCCAGGCAGCTGCCCAAGTATGGTGACGCCGGCGTTGGGATGAGGAAAAAGGCAGTACACAAAGCAACACCGTCTCCACTTCCTCTCTGGAAACTGACTCTTGTAAAGAAGAAGAAGAAGAAGAAGAAGAAGAAGAAGAAGAAGAAGAAGAAGAAGAAGAAGAAGAAGAAGAAGAAAAAGAAGAAGAGTGTGCTGGTCCCAGGGGGAGGGGGGTTA
Organism: Podarcis melisellensis; assembly: GCF_964234715.1. NCBI lineage: Eukaryota > Metazoa > Chordata > Lepidosauria > Squamata > Lacertidae > Podarcis > Podarcis melisellensis. The sequence continues at coordinate 48,841,064 of NC_138542.1, read as the reverse complement.
CCGTGAGGCGTGGTCCTGGGCCCAGGGTCTGGAGACTGTCCACCAAGGGGGAAGCGGGGTCCAAAGCAAGAAGCCGGGCGTAGTTGGGAACTCCGGAGAAACAGGTCTGGGTGTTGGCAGAAACAGGTTTCCAATGTCATTGCTCTCGTAACCTGGGACTGGGCTGACTGGCCTTTATCTCCTCTGAGGCCAGGGGCGGTCCCAGCCTACAGGTGACCTGCCTCTCCTGGCCTTAAGGCGAGCACTCCTCCTGAGAGAACCCAGTTCCCTCCGCCTCTCTGCCCTGAGCCTCTGCAGCTCAGGAGAGGATGGAGGGTTACTGGACCCAGGGGCAGCTTCCCCTTCCCCTGACAGGGCTGGGAGAGGCGCACCTGCAGGCAATGGATCCTCAATCACCTCCAGAGCCACAGTGGATGCATCTGGTGTCTGCTCCTGATGATCTGGCACAGGTGCAGGCCCTTCAGATTCAAGCCCCTGCCTCAGCTCAGCCGGGGACTCCTGTGCAGGCTGAGAGGACTCCTGTGCAGGCTGAGACTCCTCATATCCAGCTTCTGAATCAGATTCCCAGGCCATCGCAAAGAGTTTGGATTTGGTATCCCGCTTTATCTCTACCCGAAGGAGTCTCAAAGTGACTAACATTCTCCTTTCCCTTCCTCCCCCACAACAAACACTCCGTGAGGTGAGTGGGGCTGAGAGACTTCAGAGAAGTGTTGACTAGCCCAAGGTCACCTAGCAGCTGCATGTGGAGGAGCCGGGAAGTGAACCCGGTTCACCAGAATACAAGTCTACTGCTCTTAACCACTACACCACACTGGCTCTCTGTAAAGCTGTCCTGGGACATCCTACTGCTCAGGGAAGTGGGTCTCTTGAAAACACAATACATTTTTCTTTTCGCCACGTGTTACATCTGAAATTGCGACAAAGGCACTACTCTGGTGTCCTCTCTATCCATTTTGGCTCTGACTAAAGAGAACAAACCCCTATTTTTGCTTCAGAGATGAAATAATCAAATAAAGTAAAATAAATTCTGGAAAGGGAATGGTGGTAGTGGTATGAATCACAATGGGGACCAGCTCTTTCTGTCTTAAACATCCCCCCTATAGCATATCTTAGTGCAGCCTTTTCCAACCTCATGTCCTCAGATCTTGTTGGACTCCGACTCCCATCAGCTGATGGGAGTTGTAGTCCAACAACATTTGGAGAGCCCTTGCTTGGCAAAGGCTGTCTTAGTGGAACCCGATGTAGATTCTGTGGCATCCCTGACAGGTTTGCACAAAGAAACTAAGAGTTAGCACAATATGTTGCTAAACCAGATGTAACTCCCAAACCAGATGTTGTGTCCTTATGACAGCAACCCATGCCATTCCCCATAGCACTTTCTAAACTCTTTATGTACACCATATGTCTGGGATTGCTAGAATGTCAGCACGTTTTGGAGTATTCAGAGAAAACTTTGGGCTGATTCAAATGGACATTATTGAGACGTGTTTTTTCTTTTTCTTTTTAAAAAGAAAACCTGTTGCAATCTTCACATGACGCTTACACTGCTTCAGGTGTAGTGTGATGAGTCAGTTCTTTTAAAACATTCTTATATTTAAAGTGGAGAACTTCTCTCTCTCTCTCTCTCTCTCTCTCTCTCTCTCTCTCTCTCATAATCCAATGAAGCTGAATGTTGGGAGATTCAGGACGGGCAAAAGAAAGTACTTCTTTACAGAATGTAAACTATGGAATTTGCTGCCAGAAGATACAGATGACCACCAATTAAGGTAAAGGTAAAGGGACCCCTGACCGTTAGGTCCAGTCGTGACCGACTCTGGGGTTGCAGCGCTCATCTCGCTTTATTGGCCAAGGGAGCCGGCGTACAGCTTCTGGGTCATGTGGCCAGCATGACTAAGCCGCTTCTGGCGGACCAGAGCAGCGCACGGAAATGCTGTTTACCTTCCCGCTGGAGCGGTACCTATTTATCTACTTGCACTTTGATGTCCTTTCGAACTGCTAGGTTGGCAGGAGCAGGGACTGAGCAACCAGAGCTCACCCCGTCACAGGGATTCGAACCGCCCCAGAGCTCACCCCGTCACAGGGATTCGAACCGCCGACCTTCTGATTGGCAAGTCCTAGGCTCTGTGATTTAACCCACAGCACCACCCGCGTCCCGGACAGGCAAAAGAAAGTACTACTTTACAGAATGTAAACTATGGAATTTGCTGCCAGAAGATACAGATGGTCACCAATTAGGATGACATTAAAAGAGGATCAGAGAAATTCATGGAGGATAGGACTACCAAGGGCTACTAGCTTTCTTTTTTAAAAAAAATATTAAACAATTTCAACATAGCAAATTATAAGTCCAAATAATCAATTACATTATTTTTTCCTCTCTCTCCCACCCAGGACTTCCCTCAGGTCCCTTCTCTGGTTTCTTTACACATATTGTTCTCTGCATGTTGTAAAATTGTACATATCCTTGCCTTGTCTATCATATGTTCAACTAATAAATTTGTGGATGTTTATTCAAAACCTGCCGTGGAGTCCAGATCATTTTGTTGTCTTTTTAGGTAATTTGTAAAAAAGTTCCCATTCTTTCTTGAAGTCACAGTTGTCCTTATCATGCAGTTTGAATGTCAATTTAGCCAATTCCCCATAGTTTTTCTTGGCCACTAGCTTTCATGACTATGGTCTTCCTCCATTGTTGGAGACAGTATGGCTCTGAATGCCAGTTGCTGGGAATCCCAATTGAGGAAAGTGCTGTTGCACTCAGGGCGTGTTTGCGGGCTTCCCATAGGTGTCTGCTTGGCCACTGTGAAAACAAGATGTTGGACCAGAAGGGCCTTTGGCCTGACCCAGCAGGTTTTTTCTTATGTACAGTACTTAAAGGAAAAGACCCCCATATCAAATAGTGGTGCCAGATAAGAAAAGGCAAGGGAAAGACAGATTTTTCCATATTAATTCACTCTGATAATCTACCTGGCCTCCTGAACAGTCCTCTAGAGGTTTTCTCCCAAGAAATTTCAACACCTATTCAGCTAATCACTTTTAGGGTTGCCCTTTTTTTCTCAGCAGCATTCCTGTGCATTCATTGGTGGCAGTAAAACAACAGATTCCATTTTCCCTGACAGAAAAACATGGCTATCCTAAATCAATCATTATATAATACACCTAGCTAAGGACACAGGATAAACAGCACTTCTTAAAGTTGTGCATTCTCTTCTGCTTGTCTTGACTCTCGAAACAGCATTGGTTGACCTACTCTGATGTCATAGTAGGTCTGTATTACTGTTGCCAAATGAGTTCAATTTCGCCGCTCTTGCCTTGCAAAACATCCCTGTGACATCAGAGGGCTTAATAAATTATGCCTCTTGACTGTCATTTTCTGTCAAACTCAAAATCTCAGCTGATTAAATGTAAAAGAGGGTCTTCTAGGGATGGAATATAAGTTTGCTTCAGTTTGCAGTTAAAGGCCAACTGACTTATTCTGCACGCACTTTCCTAAACAAGACACAAACTGAGGCACAGCCATCCTTCAAAATTTGCACTTCTCCGAATTTTGCAATGCAGGTCTCCAGTCAAAAAATGTGTGCAAAAATAGATATACCAGGGCAAAATGTGCATTAAAGTGCATACATTAGTGAAAACAATATACAAAAGTGCATTTTCTTAGGGAGAACTAAATGTGTCTATTAGTCAAAACTAATATGTTTCTATTAGTCAAAACTGCATACAAAAATGTGTTAGGATAAATTTGTACTAAAATGCCAATGAATTTTCATGAGGGTTATTTTAACTAAAATCCACAAATTGTGGCAGAAATGTGAAGTACTGAATTTATGATTGGAAAAATGAAAAACTGAGAGTACTGAAATTGGAAGATTTGTCCATCCCAGCTTGCTATCCCTGGGGCCAGCGCTTTCTTTCTTTCTTTCTTTCTTTCTTTCTTTCTTTCTTTCTTTCTTTCTTTCTTTCTTTCTTTCTTTCTTTCTTTCTTTCGAAAAAATGGTACTGGTACTCAGCATGAAGTTGGTACAGTAAGTGCCACACCTTTAAAATTTGACAAAGAAAAAGGTGCCAGTACTGTATACCCGTGAGTACCCTGAGGAAAGAAAGCACTGCCTGGGGAAGACTCCTCTAGGCAGAAAGTTCTGATAATAGATTGTTAGGATCATGGGCCATTTGGGCCAAATTAAACACTGCAATCATGTATTTATTATTCTGTAATAAATACACAAACGATACCCTATGGGTGCAAACTGGTTGAATGGTCTGAAAGACTTCTGGAAATAGACAACACTTCATGCTTATGAGGATTTATGCACACTGACTCCATGTAAACTTGTGATTAGATTGTAAACATGTGGGGCATGAGCATGTATTTTTCCATCATTTGTAGATCACCTCTTTCCCCAGTAGGAGCTTAATAATACAAGCCAGGCCTGTGGTTCACCTGGCTCAGTATTGTCTGTGCCTACACTGACAGGCAGCAGCTTTCCAGGGCTTCAGAAAATGGTCTTCCTAGTCTTACCTAGAAATGCCAGAGATTGGACTTGCTCAGAATTACTGGCCCTTTATGGTTAATTTTTATGAGCCATTTCTTGTCTTGCTTGTACATATGGTGGCCACCTGGTCATACTATGAATAGTGTGTGCATATGTCTCTCTCTGTGTGTATGCAGCTCAGGTCAGCAAACTAAGGACTGTGGACCAGATCAGGCCCACTTGCCTTCTTGATCTGGCCCAGAGACGGTCCAGGAATCACCGCGTGGATTGCCAGTGTGCACGTTCTTTCCTTCTCCCTCACACAGCGGTGGCAGCGCCTCCTCATCCTCCCTCCCTTCTCCTGGCTTCTCCCTGCCCTGCCTAGAGGAGGAAGGGGACTGGGCAGTGTTGATGCCAGCAGCAGCGCTCAAGCAGCCGCCATTTTAAGCAGCCCCTCTCTCCGGAGCCCTTTCGCACAATGCTCATCGTCTCTCTGCTGCCACCACCAGCCCCTGCCACTCACAAGACACAGGTAAGCAGCCACTGGGACTCGTGGTGCTCTTGCATCATCCCCCCCGGCCCACCACAAGGTCTGAGGGACAGTGGACTGGCCCCTTGCTTAAAAAGTTTGCTGACCCCTTGTATACAGAATATAAACTTCAAACTCTAGATGAGGAGTGCATGGGAAAATGAATATTAACTCGAGGAGGAAGACCACAAGACATGGTAATGGCTACCAATTGGGGCAGGGGATTAAACAAAATCATGGAGAGGAAGGTTGCCACTTCCTTTGAGTAATGGTAGCTCCATTACCTCTAGTAACAGACCCCTGAATAACAATGCTGGGGGACATGAGTGGGACAGGGGGCTCATATCTTGCTTGTGGGAACAGAATGCAGAACTAGAGAGGCCTTTGGCCTGATCCAGCAGGACTCTTCTTACATTTGTATGAACAGTGCTTTTGTTGTAATTGTGTGATTGTTCAGTCATGCAATTCCTTACCAATGGTTTGAAGTGGTAAAATCCAGGCACAGTTTCCCTTCTGTTTCTAGAATCCATGGTCACAGCTAAACCATACACCCAACACACATTTAAAGCAAATGACTTCTCCCAAAGAATCCTTGGAATTTTAGTTTCCCTCATATAGATACAAAGTACAGTTCCCAGGATTATTGTGGGGGGCGGGGCGGGGAGAGTTGGGTACTTTAAATGTGTGTTAACTAGTGTAGATCTCCCCAATACCCCAGACAGTATGTAAACTTTCTGTACATTGCGTTCTTCTTTGTATGATTTCCAATTCTCCAAATGATTTAACTTGTCCCTGTGTCACTTAGGAAAAGAGTTCCACCTTGCATTATCGGGTTCAGAGTTGCCGTGTCCCTATTCCTTGGGGTTAGTAGCTGTCTAATGCAATAAGAAAGTACTTGCTTTCAAGGCTGCACATACTATATGGCTCCACCAATGCCTAAACGGTAGTCACATCTGGAAAAATGCAGATGGCTTCTGATGGAGATATTATGCAACATGTTGTTGCCATCTTGCCCTTTAGAAAGTCTCATGGGAACCTTAACATATCCATTGTAAGAGAGCCATGAAGAACTGACGTGTCAGTAGAAAGCGAATAGGCAGCCATAAGGAATGCAGCGCTGACATGAACCTGTGACTCAGTTTGAGATCGACGTGGCACCACAGTTCCTGAAATGGCCAATACAAAGGCATTGCTCGAACACAGCATTACCCATTGCATTGATTCTGTGGTTATCTGATTATTGCAAATGATATAATCATTCTCAAGAGAGACTATGCTGGATGATGCAGCAGTGTGGCTTTATCGAGCTGCTGCACTATGATTGGCTTAGACAGAACACCCACTGGATGATTCAGCCAATTAAATGTCCCGCTAACCCACAAAAGCATAATTAAATACATCCCTCTTTTATTATACAATTTCCTATCAAGCAAATGGGAATGCTCTGCCTTGCTTATTGCCTATCAGCCGGGGTTCAACGAGCTGATGCACAACAGAAGCAAATCTAGTTTCCGATGGCATGAAGCAATTGTTAAAACACACACACTTTTCTGATTATCATATTTAGCTGAGACAGTCAATCTGTTGGTTTATCAGCTACTGGGAGGCTCAGGTTGGGAATTTTGGCACTTTCTCTCCTTTTCCTGCCAGACCAGGACTGTAAGGAATTTGTAAGGGGTGTAAATTGTATGCAGGATAGCATGCTACTCTTCCATTGCACATGGTTGTCTCTTTCAGTCCCGTTCCTCTGAAGTGGGAACAAACAAATCTGGCACATTCCGTTTCTCATAGTTTTTATCTTCCCACCCCACTCCCCATCTTAAGTTCAATTTGTCCTATTTCTGCATGAGTTTGGTTTATAATAATAATAATAATAATAATAATAATAATAATAATAATAATAATATAAAGTTCACATGAAATTCTGTACACATAGTCATGTGCATTTCTCCTAATATGGGCATTTTGCTATGCAATTTCCTTAATGCATGCATTTTTGCAAACAATTTATCCTAGCATAATATATTTTTGCTAACAAACCCATTTTGCACACATTTTCCCCAATTCACCTATTTCGTGATGCAATTTTTGGTTGGAGAGCAGTGTTGCAAAATTCAGTGGAATGTGAATTTTGAAGGATTGCTGCATTTTGAGTCACACACTGCGTTAAAAGGTGAATCAAACAAATACCTTCCCATCCTTTCACTGATCCACATTTAATACAGAACTATGACCTGCTTGAGCAGAGCTGCTGCTGCTGAATGCTGTGGAGAGAGGTGGTTGTGTATGTGTCTGCATGTGTCTGCACGAGTGTGAAACTGATGAACAGCTGTTGCTTGCAGTTTCATTTTGACAATACGTTATTGCCTACAACATACCCTCCAACGTTTCTCAGATGAAAATAGGGACGTCCCATTCCATAACGATAATTTTCCTATTTATACCCCTCATGTCTTATTGGGTTGCCCCAGCACTCTGGGCAGCTTCCAACATGTAATAAAACATTTTTTAAAAATCCTTCCCTATACAGGATTGCCTTATGATGGCTTGGGGGTTGGATAACTCCATACCTTCCAACATTTCCCAAAAGAAAATAGGGACATCCTAAGGAAAAGTGGGACATTCTGGGATCAAATCAGAAACCAGCATCTCCAAATCAGGGATGTGCCTTGAAAATAGGGATACTTGGAGGGTGGGCCACAACTGTACTACCTGCCCCGTGCTTTAAGTGTATGGTGCAGATACTTCTAGTCGCAATGGCTGACACTGTGAGAAGCAGTATGCCTCCAGATACTAGTTGCTGAGAATCACATGCTGTTGCATGCATGTCTTGCTTATGGGTTTCCCAGAGGTATCTCGCTGGCCACTGTGGGAATAAACCTTTGGCGTGATCCATCAGGGATCTTCTTATGTTCTTAACTCTTTTATCTTTGTCACAAATGAATAACTATATGCCGTAGCTAGGAATGGACAGTCTCCTGGCTTGTCAGATCTTTGTACAGTGGTTCCTTGGGTTAAGTACTTAATTCGTTCCGGAGGTCTGTTCTTAACCTGAAACTGTTCTTAACCTGAAGCACTACTTTCGCTAATGGGGCCTCCTGCTGCTGCCGCACCGCCGGAGCACGATTTCTGTTCTCATCCTGAAGCAAAGTTCTTAACCCGAGGTACTATTTCAGGGTTGGCAGAGTCTGTAACCTGAAGTGTATGTAACCTGAGGTACCACTGTAGTTTCCCTCCACCCTTGTACCCAAAATCTCCCAACAAAGTCAAGCGCAAAGGATATATGGTTGGAATTAAATAACAGGGTGCCTCTAAGCACATCTAAAGCCTATGAATTTGCTTTTGGTCCCAACTTAAAAGAGTTCATAGAAAACTCCTGCTTAGTTTTCTTCATTCCAGCAGCCTCGTCAAGGTGTGGAAAATCATTTTTGCTGCGTTGCTATAGCTAAACAATTGGTTTTCCGAAACCTTTGCTGCAAATCACCCACAGATTTACCAGTAGCTCTGGATCAACCTTCTGCCCACCTCTGCAAAGATGACAGTTGCTAAGGCTGCAGTTACACCCTCCATATTTTATTTTTAATGAAATGAAAGCATGCCAACATATCCCACATAAAAAAATAAATGCTGTAGAATTATTGCAGCTTTTCTACCAACCTTGTAAACGCACCCATAAAAATAAGTAGTGAGCAATATTTTAATAGCCAGCATGCCCACATGTATTTATAATGGCCATTTGTGGCTCATCAGTGGCTTGAAAGGAGGAGGAAACACACACATACCCAACAGCTAGTTTACTAGAACTTCCTTGCCTCATTGCTTGGATGCAGTTTTTACTCATCACAGGCAACTGGACAACTTGTTAAAACAAGCCAGTTTTAGCCAGATCAGAACTGGGTTCATTGGGCCATTGTGTCTGGTGCTATCAACAGTATCCTGTCACCCTTGAGAATTACCTCCTTTCCCCCTTTAATGTGTTGGATATTGAAGATGTCTGGAAGCTAATCAGTTAAGTCAGAAATCATCTTAGCAATTTTGTGATCCTTAGGCAAAATATTAAAACGCCCTCGATCTCTTCTCTCCTTAATACTCCCCCCGCCACTTCAAATTGCTAGGAATGTCCCTCATCCATTTGTTTGGCCCTTTCTGAAAAAATAAAATAAGCAAAAGAAACAAAAAGCCCCAAGATTGTATGAAGTTCTTTCTGTCCTAGGCTTCTAGGGGGTGGGTGGGGAAATGCTGTCCCTTCCAATTGGTTTCTTAGAGCACCAATCGTAGTGACAGGAAGGAGTTGCAGCATCCTCAGTAAACATCACCTGGAAGTATTTATATAACTAATGTCATTGAGTGCTAATCAGTATAAAGGAGGTGGAGCTCATTAGATGGTATTTCCTCCGATCTACGATTGTGGTTCCACAGGAAGGGAAGTGGTCCCTGCTCTCATGGTTGCCAGTTCAAGAATACTGAGCCTCAGTAGTTTGGTAGTTCATGATCTGAAGTCCAAGGACTGATTCAAATATCTGAGTCCTTGTTTCTTTCACCTGTTTGGAAGGACTTGATTACTATATGAATTTTGCATGAATGCCGATTTTACGAAAACCGGACTTAATTAATGGCAATGTTCAGTTCTGATGATAACACATGCATCATATTTTCGGATTGTCTTTGAATTTATGTTCTCATTTCATTTGGTTTATCAATATCATTCCTGGGGGTGGGGGGATACAATCAAAATATGGTTTTTGAAAAAGGATCTATAGACTGGAAGATGATTCCTCCCCTCTCTCAGTGGAAGCCCTAGCTTGTTTACAGGCAGCTATCCAACCTTAATCACCTACTCAGCGCCAAGAATGGACCACCCAGCAGAGATGCAATGGTAGGAACTACCCAGCTTCTTTTAGGTGCCACAATATTCTTAGCAGTTCTTAAGGCAACGAGCATGGAAACCCCTTTGGAATGTGCCCAGTTTGTACCACTCCAACAGCACAAGTTTCCCAGAGAGCCTGTGGGACATTTTGGGGGGAAAATCTAGGAAATACAAAGCAAGTATAACAACCTCATGCTCTTAATGTAAGGGCTCCAACCCACATGACATGGTGGCAAATGTGGGTTTGCTCCCAATTTTTCTCTTTGCCAGGGAGCTGCAGCATAGCATCAAGCTTTCTCTGCCATTTAATCCTGCTGGGCCTAGTTTTCTGAAATTAAACAAGCTTAGCACCATCCCTGAAGAGATGGAAAACGTCCTGTTTATCCCCACACCACCTATGCCAACAGCAAAGCTATGCTTGTGTGAGTCATGACCCCGAGGGAAGTATTTGGGTCTTCATGGCCCATTTAGTCTTTGACCTCTCAGTTGTGCCAGCAAAACAAGATGGACCTTATGCAGCACTTGGGCTGGTGGCTTAAAAGAGCTCAGCTTAGGCACTAAGCCAGGGGTCAGCAACCCTTTTCAGTTGTGGGCTGGTCCACCATCCCTCAGACCATGTGGTGGGCTGGACTATATATTTTTTTTTTTGGGGGGGGGAAATGAACGAATTCCTATGCCCCACAAATAACCCAGAGATGCATTTTAAATAAAAGGACACATTCTACTCATATAAAAACACACTGATTCCCGGATCATCCGGGGGGCCGGATTGAGAAGGCAATTGGGCCACATCCAGCCCATGGGCCTTAGGTTGCCTTGTTGTTGTTGTTTAGTCGTTTAGTCGTGTCCGACTCTTCGTGACCCCATGGACCAGAGCACGCCAGGCACTCCTGTCTGGTTGCCTACCCCTGCACTAAGCCAGGGAAGGCAGTTGGTTCAGGACGATCAGCACTTCTATTTCCAGTATCTCTCTGGCCCATTTGCCACAAAAGATAGCAGTGACCACTAGGGACACTGGAAGTTGCCTTCTAGCAAGTCAGACCATTGCTCCAACATATTTAACATTCTCTCTGCAATAGAGCCATTTATTTCCCTCCAGAGTTTTAGACAGGAGCCTTTCCCAGTGCTGCTGGAGCTGTGAGGGATTGAACTCAGGACCTTCCGCATTCAAAGCATGTGCTCTGCCACTGAGCCACGGCCTTTAATTGCCACTTCATAGCCCCCAAATGTAGGTATTCTAGTTAACATGCAATTGCCTAGGTCTGGAACGTTATGCTAATCTGCCCACCTACCCCTTCTGCTTCTTCAGACAGTTTCCCTTAATGGTTTTCTCTTTAGCCCTGAGCCATTAAACCAATCTCAGCTGAGTTGTGAACATGGCTGTTTAAGAACAATTGACTCTTGGGGTGTACTCAATTCCCATTAAAATCAAAAGGAGGTTGATTTTTATTTTTTTAACTGGGATGTAGAATGCATCCTTAGGGGGGATTTATGTGAGGAATATATGCGCTTGTCTGTCTGTGGTTGGTTATATATCTGGGTTAGGGAAGAACCTGGAGATGCCCAGTATTGAGGCTGAGATCCTCTGCATGCAAATACTCTAGCACTGAGCTTCTGGTAGGATATAGGCTTTGATGGTATTTAAAAACATTAGAAAATCCACAGGCAAATGACTGGGATAGGGAAAGCTGGAACATCCATAGTTAAAGGCAGTATTGCTATATACTGGGGGTACCTAGGAACACAGCGCACTGCTGCTTGTGAGCTTCCCAGAGGCATCACTCTCGCTACTGTCAGGAGATAGAAGGCAAAACTAGACAGACTTTTGATCTGATCCAGGAGAGTAATCAATTTATTTCTAACACACAACCCGCCCAGCACATTCTGACTCTCAGATGGGTCCATGACAGTTTTGATCAGAGCCCACTGCAATGCAGGAAAGCACACAAGAAACCACTAGGTACACTTGTACCTCATTCCCCACGAATGGTAACGGCTGAGCTAAAGTTCAAGGTTTTTTGTACCATATTGGCCTGAATATAAGCCTCACTTTCCCCCCAAATCCTGACCTTGAAAAGTTAAAGTGTGGCTTAAATTCACGACCTTACAAAAATTGGCTTTTACTATATCACTGTTGAAACAGACATACGGTAAAATGGAACGGGTGTGAGTGCCCGCGGAATTTTAAGGGAGCAACTTATATTAGGGTGTGGCTTATATTCAGGCCAATACGGTATATGGGGAACTTCTCAACAGAAGCACCTTAAGTGTCCGCATACAACTAGTAAACCAAAGACACAGAAAAAGCATCCCATGATTGAATCTAGATGGCTCTCCTTACATGTCCACAGCAGGCTCCTAATATGACCAGGAGGAACAGGAACATGTGGCTGAGATTATGAAGGCTTGGATGTGTTTTTGAAAACATTGGCTAGAAGCTGAGCTGTTTGAAATTTTGGGCTTGAGTAGAAGGGCTAAGTGGAACTCCTTTCGGAAGCTCTGGCCGCGTGGTCTGATCCTTGTATACGTTTTCTTGGAAGAAAGATCTGCTGTGTGCAGTGGGACACATCTCCAAAGAAATGTACATATGGTTGCAATCTTAGGCTTATCTGCTTACAAACCATAAGGAAATGGAATATGTTTTCCCCATACTGGACGCCAAGGGCTGCCAAGCTAGTAGTGAGTTTAATCCCAACATATTGTTTGGTTTGTTGGCCCGCATGAGGGATTATTTCCAAAGAAAAGAAGTCAAATAATTTTTTTTAAGTTGCTAAGACTTTGTCACTGCTACTCATTACCATTCTCCATGTAGTTTGTTGTCTTTAATTATGTACAGGGAAGGGGGACTAGTCTGGCACCAAGGGCCATCTTGGAAATTTATGAGCTGGAGATCTGTAGCTCATCTGCATATTTTATTAACATGTTTGGGAATTGTGATAAGTCTGTTTCTGGAGCTGAATCTTCCACTCAACCGATTTACCAGCTGCTCACAATTTGTAACCCTCAAAAAGCGCCCTTTCTATTTTATTATACTGATTTAAAGTGTCAAAAAGCAGAACATAGGATTATTATTTCTAAAATACTATATTCAAGTTTCCCACATCTTTTGGAAATTCTGCTTCCAAGCTTTCTCCTGCCTCCATGAAGGTTGAATTTTTTTAAAAAAAGAAAGAACATTTATGACAGAGAATGTCAGGGTTCTGAAGAGAGTTTCCAGTCCCAAACCCAGTTAAAATAATAGGAGTTGTACAAGGATTTACTATGTGGAGAAATCACCTGGCAAAGATAGAGGAACCATGACAGCTCTCATACTAACTCCTCTCTGGGAAAGACATTGTACATTTGTCATGCTTTCTTTCAGCAGCAGTGGGAAGAACAGGAGAATGGCAAAGGGCTACTGTTTAAACAGGAATTGTGAAGCATATGACAGCCTGCTGTCAACACTGCTCCTAAGGTTGCTTCTATGCTACAAGTGTACTAGTGTTCTTTTAAAAAAACAATTTGACTGTCGTGGTTTCCATTAAGGCACTCTGGGAGCTGTTCTTGAGAATGTGATGGAAGAAACAGCAAGAGGTCAGTAGGGTATTTTGATATTTTGCCTTCTCTCTACATCTACTCCATATTTGCCTGAGCAGCAAGAAGTTCCAGGATTTGCTTTCCTTTTGGAGGAGAGATCACTTGAGACATATGGTGATTTTGTGATATCTGGTTTATGCACAAATAGACAAGTAGAGGAGGTGTAGGGAACTGATCTGGTGGAGGGCTGGATCCTTATCACTCCCACCCCCATGGGCCAAGTTTGGCTGGTGGACAGAGCTATCCACCGATCCATCACGTCAGGTTACCCATTTTTGCCCATGCTGATGATCCTCTGATTGTCAGGCTTGCATAGCACTGTGCAAGTCCTTTTTGCCCAATCACATTGTTACCTGCTCCATACCTGGCATTGCCATATATAATGCATGGTATGGAACAGGTAACAATGTGATGTGATCAAGTGTAGGGTAGGAGGGCAGGACTTGGCCAAATCAGTATCATTGGCCAAATGGGGAACACTGGTGGGTCTGATTGGCCCCATATGCCAGGGCATTGTTGGAAGTAAGTGGCACAAAGTCTATTGAGCTAACTGAAGATTCCCAGGTAAGATCCTCCCCCTATTGTGTGGGCAGGTGGTCCCTCCCCCTACCTGGCCTGGTCACCTTGGCAATGCTTCCCCAGGTGGGATTGGACAACTGACTGAGGTAGGCGGAGACCTCCAGGTATCCCACCTGAGGGAAGGCAAAGCCAAGCCTATGCTGATGGAGCCGCACAGGGTCCAGGGCCTGCGTGTGACCATGCAAAGAGCAGTCATTGTTTTACTGCTTTGTGGTTTGTTGCTCTAGGCCAGGGGTCTGCAACCTTTAAGACAAAAAGAGCCACTTGGACCCGTTTCCGAAGAAGAAAGAAACTGGGAGCCGCAAAACCATTGCAACATTTAAAACAAATATATCTCCGGAGCCGCGATCTGACAGCGGGCGGGAAGGTGACGTCGGGACGGTGCATGACTAACGCACACACTGCCCCCATGCGACGTCACAGCCAGTATAGCGCCCGCCACAGTGGGGAGTGTCGGGGCGCACAATGTACCTCCTCCCCTCGCTAATATCCGCCCCGGAGCCGCGGCAAAGGTGTAAAAGAGCCACATGCGGCTCCGGAGCCGCGGGTTGCAGACCCCTGCTCTAGGCTAAGGATGGAAGGCTATGCACATTTTGGTTATCTCTGTTTCTCATTCTTTCAGTCTTAAATTCAGTTCTCCTCATTCTTCCAGCCATTTGCATTAAAAACAGCAGCAGCAGCAGCAGCAGCAACAACAACAACACTCCAGGAATATTCTCCGGCATTTTAGTGCAGATGTAGACATTTTTTTAATGCAGCCTTGACTAACATAAACATTGGGATAGAAATTTACCAAACAATAATTAAAACAACTGCTAGCAGTCAACAGATCACCTGTCCTTTATCAGATCCCTGGAGGGAGATAGCTGTACCCCTCAGATATCTTCAGCTCAAACTTTGTTTTCACACAGCTTCTCTTGTTGTACTCGACAGACAGAGCTTGCATCGACCCCTGTCTCATAGCTGTGAAAGGAGGGTGTCACCTATTGATGACTTTTGCTGCTCTAGATTTTCCAGAGAGATCTCCAGCTACTTCCTGGGCATTTATTCCCCGCAGTAAAATTAGCTCAGAGAATAACATCCCCTTCTTCAGTCCCAAATTGTGATCCAGCACTGCTGCATGGCAAACCCACATACAGTAAACATCAAACTCACAACTATATGGATATCTATCACATCTTTTTTGTGGGTCAGGGATGGAGATGCTGTGGCCCTTCCTACGTTGCTTGACTCCCATCAGCCCCAGCAACTCCCATCAGCCCCAGCCAACACTGCCAATGGTGAGGGATGGTGGGAGTTTTAGTTCAGAACCATTTGGAGGGCCACTGGTTCTCCTTTTGACTGAGACTACATGGACCAACGCTGCTCTCTCCAATGTTTTCATTTCTACTGCCCCTGTCCTCCTCCCATTTTTTCCACTTTGTTTGCTCTTGTTTTATATAGATACCAAAGGCTCCTACCTTTTTGCACACTGTCACTAGTTCCATTACTTGTCTTTCTCCTTCAGTTTACTCCAGGGGTACCCTTCAGATGTTGCCCTACATGGTGATCTCCAGATGTTATTATTGGCCATGTTGACTGTGGTTGATGGGAGTTGGTGTCCAGCAGCATTTGAAGGGCACATGTTGGCTTCAGTTGGCTATCATTCCAAGTCTTGCTATGACCTCTTAATAACCTTTACTTATTGTGAAAATCTCCTTTGTGAAAAGGGACAGAAATGCTGCTGTCCAAGGTGGCATCTCATTTTATCCTCTGTTTGAAGGGCTGTCAGAGGACAATCCTCTATGTGAAGGCTTCCTGTGTTTGAAGAGCTCTCTGGCTCAAGTTTGGTTTTAAAGATAAAGAACCATAAGAAGGGAGATCAGGGCCTTGAGCTTGTCCATCAACACAGTCAGCACCAATACAGCAGGCTGAGCAAGCACACAGTCACCTGGTCTATCTTCCCTACTAAGGTGAGATGTCTTATATTTCAGTTTAAATTCCAAATTCCAAATTGGTATCTCTACTTATAAATTAGCATAGGTGCATCTCTGCTCCCTTTTTCAGTCATGCACTGGCTCTCTTTTGTGTGTGTAAAGTATAAGTGGTCACTCTGCTGTTGGAAGATATGTTGGGGACAAGGAGAGGGATGTAAGTGATGAACAGTGGAGAGGAGTCCACACCCTTTGTCAATTGAAAGACAAGCCAGCTTTTGCTCCATCTACAGCCCTGCCCCTTGTATGTATGTGTATGTGTATACACACACACACACACACACACACACACACACACACACGCATACATACCCCGTATATCACACATCAGGCACATTGAGATAACGTCTGCCTGTTTCTCTCCCCCATTGACATCACATCTCATATCTCCCTCCCCCATTCACGGTAAGTACTAGCACCCCAGTCTTGGCTGCTGTGTTCTTTAGGATACTCCACACCCAGGCATTAATTGAAGGCAGGGATTGCCAATCTTTCGGGCCCATTTGCAAAATGGAGAAACTATTGTGGGCACCACATTACACAATGCAACCAAACACACATCACAACTTATTCTGTTGGCTACAAGCCTAATTCAGTGGAGGGGAGGAGAATGAAGTTGAATTTTGGAACATTCAGAACAGGTAAAAGAAAATCCTTCACACAGTGCACACTATGAAATTTGCTCCTGCATGGGGTAGTGATAACCACCAACTTGGCTTTCGAAAGAGGATTAGATGAGTTCATGATGGAAGAGAGGACTACCATTGGCTACTATCTATGATGGCTATGTTCTCTACTGTCAGAAGCATTTTGCCTCTCCATACCAGTTGCTGGGAATCGCAGATGGGCAGAGTGCTGTTGTGCTCATGTCCTGCTTGTAGACATCCCATAGGTACCTGCTTGGCCACTCTGAGAACAGGATGTTGGACTAGAGTCAGCAGGCTCTTATGGTCTTATCCCTTTTGGCATTGAATTTGTTTGTGATAGTTTGAGTGGCAAGCTCTAGCTTCCTTAGCCTCCGTGAGCCAATAATAAGGTCTCACCACTTTCCACAGCCTTCACCCTGGCTCCTTGAGAGCTGCTGATGCAGCCCTGTGCCTGGAAGAGCCTTACTTGAATGACAGCTGTCAGACCATCAGAGTGAGAGAAGAGGTAGACTATGCCTCTTAGGACTGGATCATCCACACTGGCATGTTCAGTAGATGGAGTGAAGAGAGAGAAGTTGGAAGTATCGGAGCACTCAGCATTTCTGCCTATTCCCTCCTTCCTCATTGAGTGACAGCTCTCAACAGAAGCAGCCAACATTTGTTTGTGGCCAGCTGAGGGAACACACAGACATGTTAACAACAAAACTTTGAGTCTGCAAACACCATGTTTTCATTTGCTAACTTGAGAGAACCTAGGAGCCCTATAAGTAATTTGTGTGAATTACAAAGTTCTAGAGTTGGAAGAGACATCAAAGGTTGTCTACTGATACAGAAAACCCATTCCTACAGCATCCGTGAGAGGCTGGCCATTCAGACACTCTTACAGAAGAGAGCCCACCACCTTTGCTGCTCATACTGTCAATAAATTATTCCTAAGTTTAAATCCTCTTTCTTCTCATTTGAACCTGTTGGTCCTACTCACTGGAGCCCAACAGAAAACCTAGGAGCCTAGGTGACCAGAGAATAGGATTCTGTCAGGAGCTGTAGTCAAGTGCAGGTCAGCAATCAAAGCAAAACACAGAGTCCGTGAAGTTAACACTTTATTCAAGAAACCAAAATGGCATAGGCCTAGCAAATTTTCCCAGTAGATATTGCTCCAACAAGGCAGTTGTGAGGACTGAAGGTTCCTGCCTTCCCACCACTTCCAAAGGCTCCTCCTCTCCAGAGTCTTTTCCAAGATGTTGCAAGCTGTGTCTCTGCTCTGCCCTCTTCATTTATTTGCTTGCTCTAGGAGACATGGGGGGAGGGGAGCTGGTTGCAGCAGGAGGTGGAGACTCCCTGGCTTCTTCAGCCTGCCTCTCTGTCTCCTGGTCCGACTCCCCTGCAGCTTCTGCTTCTACCTCAGAATCTGAACTGCTCTCTGCCACAGCCTCTTCCTGCTCACCAAACCCTGTTACCTCTTCTGACCCCTCCTCCTCCCAATTGGCTCCCTCTTCTCCCTCTGGCCACATATCGTCACCCCACCACCAATCCCCTGGCTCTGAGCCTTCTTCCCCTGCAGGTTCACCAGGTGGTAACTCTCACCACTCCTCTGCATCCAGACAGTCCCTGACAGGTCCTTGAGGGTGAGATTAGGGTGAAAGTAAGGGGAGTATGTAGAGGGCAGGGGAGAACAAGTCACTGAAGGCTCAGAAGAAAGAAGAGACAGCAAGACAAAGGCACTGAGGGGGCAGAGAGCCAGGCTCAGACAGCACATCTGCCATTCTTTTGCACATTCACAGAAACAAATTGCCAATCTCATAATAAGTGATTATGGCCTGGGAGATGTCTGTGAGCAGCTGGTATGGAACTGCTCCACCAAAGATCATGCAGCTGTTACGCAATAGGAGTTTATCAATGAAATAAGTAGGGGCCTTAGAATTCCGCTGGGCTCCATGGGCTGGTGAGTGCTTATAGCATTATGCATTTAAAAGGAAAGGTCTCCTTTTAGGCCATGATTCAGCAGTATATATTCCAACAAATAACTGAGGTTTCAGAAAGATCACACCTGCTGAGGATAGGGAATGTCATGAAAAGATAGGGCATTTCCTCAATCAGCCAGGCAGAAAGAGTAACTGATGCTGCAGTCACATTGGCCATTGATATTGTTATGGGACCCTTCTAATCCCTGGATCTAGCAAGTGTTAAAATGTAAACCAGGCTAGCTTCCTGGTGAGGTGATAGCCTAGGTAATGGACCATTAAGGGAATAAAGGAAGTGGATCTGTGCCAGATGGCAAATGGGTGGACACCCTCCCTCAGCTGGATGGTGGTTAGAAAGAAAAAGGCCAAGGAGTTGGTGGTTAGAAAGAAAAAGAAAAGGAGTTGAATGACTGGGATGTCAGAGAGAGTCAAAGTGATGTTTGATTTCTGCTCGAATCCAAGGCTGCAGCTATGGCGGAAGGAAGGCCCTCTTGGGGTGCTAATGCTGTGAACCCCTCCATTGTAAGCTCAGGTTGCAGATATGTGTAAATAAATCATATATCATATAGAGCCTCCACTGTGTCTCATTTCAAAGGAAGCACAAACCCTGGGCTTGGAATCCCTGGAATTCTGTACCACTCAGAGATTGGGGTGATGGGCAACAGTATAGGTTGGAGGGTTTGCAGGAAGACCTCAAATGCCAAGTAGTCAACAGTTCCAGAGTTAGCGGATATAGGAGGGATCATAACCTTCACCAGTCACGTCTCGTGGATGTGGTTTGTGGTCATTGGCTCTTGTTTTAACTTCCCCTTTCCTCCTGGTAAGCTTCTCATTTGTCCAAGAGAATTTTCCTCCTATTGTTGCAACTAGAGCAAATCACCTCTCAGAATTCTCTACCCAAATTGTGGGCAGAGAAACTGGCTGGAGGAGCAGCTTCTCACATGTGGGACTCCCCATTAGCAGCAGGAGTTGCACAGCTTCTTCCTTTCCCATTTTGGGTTGCGGCACAGTTCAAAATGCTGGCTAGGACCTACAATGCCCTATATGGCTTGGGTCCAGTCTATCTGAAGGGCTGTATCTCCTTACACGGGAGACAAAGCAGGCTCCCTCTCTCTTTGTTTTCCTTTCACTGGCAGGCAAAGGCATGTTTGATCCAACAGGCCTTTGGCCACTAACTGGCATGTTATGGTAGGGTCATTTGGGAGTGGATTTTGTACGTGTGCGTGCATGCATGCATGCACACGCTCTTTTAAAAGGTTTTAAGTGTATTTGGTGCTGTTTTTAATAGTGTAATAATTTAATTGGGTTTTTAAAACTGGGTTTTATTTATTGTGGGTTTTTGGTTGTATCCAGGGCTTTTTTTTCAGCTGGAACTCGCTGGAACTCCAGGTGGATACCATTACCATGACAAGAGAACAAGGGAGGTGCTCATGATGAGTTCTGGCACCTCTTTTACTAGAAAAACAGCATTTGTTTTATTAGTTTAAATTTATGCTTGGAGCTGCCTTGGGTCCTGCACTGGGAGAAAGGTGGAAAGGGTAGATGGATAGATGATAGACAGATATAGATAGATAGATGATAGATAGATGATAGATAGATAGATAGATAGATAGATAGATAGATAGATATAGATATTGTTGTTGTTGTCACCATAAGTAGTAACAGCAGCAACAACTGCTTTGGCAGTCTGGCCACTATTTTGGCTCCTCTACTGTGCCTTAGACCTAGCATATTTGGATACTGGCAAGGGGGGGAGGAGAGAAAGAATGGCAGTCATCGCGCCCCCCCCCCAATAAAAAGAATAGTGAAGAATATTCAGAGAAAATTTTGCAAGGTGGTCTTATTTTTCTAAGAATGTGTGTTTGTGTGTGTGTGTGTGTGTGTGTGTGTGAGAGAGAGAGAGAGAGAGAGAGAGAGAGAGAGAGAGAGAGAGAGAGATAGATAGATAATGGAAACTCAGGAATTCTCCCAGGATAATGGATTCTGAGAAATTTTGGCTTAGCACTAACCTCAACCCACGTCAGGGGAACACTTTAGAAGGAAGGATGTGCAAAGGAGCCCTCAAATCATGACTAAATTTGAGCTGCATTAAAAAAAAAAATGAAATGTGTTTGTGTAACAGAGGAGATCAGAAAGGGCAGAAAATACATTCCCTGCTCTCAAAAAGATTCCTGAGAGACGTAAAACTAAATGGTTTCTAAATTATGTGAAAACAGAAGGAAGGAAAAGGCTTGGTGACAGGCATCTGGTAAACTCTAGCATCTTTAGTTATAGGATCTCAGAGCAGCAGACGAAGAGAAAGAGCTGCCTTGAGAGCGCCTGCCGGTCAGCATAGATGCTAGTCTATGGAACATTGGTCTGACTCAGTAGAAGCCAGCTTCTTATATAAGTGCCCAGTTCTCTTCTTGCTTAAACTGCTTCAATACCAAATATAAAACCATCTCTCTCCCCCCCCCCAGCCGAGTGACTCATGAGTTACACCAGCGTGTGTGAGAGAGAAACTAGGCAGTCTCTCACATGTATTTTAAAAGAGCAAAACAAACCCAGAGCAGCAACCAATGGCATTGATTGCATGTTCGATGCTGTTTGTACGCTTGGCGAACACTCTCATGGATGCAAAAGGAAGCAGAGTGGGCAGAGCAGCTAGCAGGTTGGACTGTAGGACCTGGCTTTGCCCATCTGGGCTTGGCCACCAGAACTGGGCAGGCCCAGGGGTGCCTGTCCTTCCCTCTGCTGAAATGGAACCGGGGCAATAAAGCACTCTGGCTAATGAAAGTGTCATACTAATTCATCATTATCACCATCCCTCTCCAGTTGGGTTTATGTGGGACCAGAAAGTCTCAAAGGGCTGGGATGGCGATGCTTGCAGATAGCAGCCACACAGCTTAATTTTGCACCCTGACCATCCTCTTGGGACATTGTTGGCAACTCCAGGACAAAAGAAAGACAATTTGGAAGAAGCACAGAATGCCTTCTCTTCCCTACTGAGTAACCACAGTATCACGAAGGAGTCTGGCATGCAGACTTCCTATCAGACCTAGGCACCAGCCCTTCCCTTCTTAAAAATGGCACACTGCTTTCCCCATGTAAGTCACTTACCCCCCACATGCACATAACACAGAAGAGCATTCATTTCTCTCATTTATTGTCCTGCCTCTACTCCCAGTACAATGGAAAAGTCACCTCTGTCAAAGGAGGACAGCTGCCAACACAGCAACATGGCCTTGTTCAATGCCTCTGACTTTAAAACAGATGTGGGGAACTTGTGGCTTCCAAGTGTTGTTGGAGTACAATTCCCATTATTTCTGACTCTTGGCCATGTTGACTGGGACTGATAGGAGTTGGAATCCAGTAATGCCTGGAGGGAACAGGGTCCTTGCTGCTGCCATTCAATATTTCCCATTTGAAAACAGTGTACTCATACTATCCAGGTTGTCACTTTTCCCTAAGCCCCACCCAATATACACCAGTAGACCTTAAGGGAGGCTCTTCCCTACACAGGTTGTTGCATTCATTTTTTTCTGCAACAGCCTGACCTTTATTGATTTAGAAGTAAAGATGATGTATTTTATTTTAGTTGACGATACAGTGGGGTGGGGTGAGGTGGACCATAATTGCCAAAGGTTGTCATACTGAATGGGGTCACAGATAACTTCACCAGCTGCTGCCTATGCCTTGGCTGTGCACAACAAGGTGTGTTGATGTTCATGCAAGAGCAGGTATGTGCAGGCGAAACAGAGACCAGATGTAGTCCCACTCAGTGCCCCAACATGGAGGGTTAATGTTTTGTGATCAAAGAGAGGAAACTGATACTTAAAGACTGGCAACTCCAGCCATGTGCACTAAAGCTTTACATTCTTAAACAGAGACAAAATAAGGGCAGATATTGATTGAAGAAAGGTACCAGAAAACTGAGACTGTTTCAGGTTGATAGGGACAATGGATGAGTACAAAATGTAAAGGTGCAAGTGAGCAAGCTTAGCAATTCAGACTCAAGAAAAATGAAAACAATGGTATCCATCCCTCAAAAATCCCCCAAAGGCCAGTGCTAAGGTCTATGCTACCAGCAGTGGCTGGTGTCACTATGATACCACTTGAAACAGTTGCAGTTTCCTCAAAGAATTCTGGGAGCTGTAGTTTGTTAGTGGTGCTGTGAGTTGTTAGAAGGCCCCTATTCCTCCCCCAGAGCTGTAATTCTCAGAGTGATTTAACAATCACTCACTGCTCCCAGAGAAGTCTGGGAATCATAGCTCTGGGAGGAGAATAGGGTCTCCTAACAACTCTCAGTGCCCTTAACAAGCTACAGCTTCCAGAATTCTTTGGGCAGGGGAGTCATGACTGTTTAAAGTGATATCATAGTGCTTTAAATGTATGGTGTGATTGTTGTTCCCTGCAACACCCTGTCCTGACCAGGCTTTGAAGCTCACCTGGCTTTGGAGCTCCAAGCCTTTTTTGTTGAACCATGGATTGGTTCCTTATTAGATGGCTTAGCATCATTATTATTGGATGGATGAGAATAACCATTTTGGGACGTGGATCTGTCATGTTCTCAAATGTTCTGAAATCCAAGATGGCCAATTTCAGTGGTAAAAATGCATTATATAACCTGGAAGTTCTTTGAATAGCCACATCAAAATGTTGCCTGCAGCTGTTCCTGACCAGCTTATGTATTACTCCTGCAAAAAACACTCCAACTTTGCATGTTCTTATCTATGGTGAGAATCTGCTACCTTGTTCCTATAGCATGGATGTTATATGACAAGACTATGGGCTTTTGAATCCCGGCTTTTGAATCCAGTACAAATCATAGCAATTGATCTTGACCAACTTCTGTTTGCCGTAGCAAAGTTTGCACAGTGAAGGTGGTCAAGAGCTTGTACAGGAGCTGTATATGTGTTAATGCTGAGATCTGCTCCTTAGAGGTGACATGAGAGAAAGCCACGAGTAGAGGAAGGCATGTGCTTTCAGGAGGAGGCACAGAAATATGAAATATGGTTTCTTCTTACCCTTATGAGCGACAGCAGCTTTCCTGTTCCTCAGCTGAGGAAAGAAAGAGGACTCAAGCAGAGGGGATAGGGAGCAAAAAGGCAATCTTAAAAGAGATGTGAAGAAAAAAGCAGTGAAGACCATAATACAAAAGAAGTGAGTCCGCTGGAGTGAAGGTGGAAAAAACAACCCAACCCCAGTAGTGAGAAGTTGTGATATGGCGAAGCTGCAGGTGTGATAATGAAACATGGAGGCAAGGGAAAGGTGGCAGAAAGCAGAAATGCCAAAGCGAAAAGAGGATGAACGGAATAAAAGAAAAGCCAGAGAGAGAAGGAAATACAGGCAAGAATGAAGATGTAAAAAGAAGGAAAGTTTACTACCCCCTTCTCTCCTTGCTGCTCTCTCCCCCCACCTCTCCCCCCCAACCATATACTGTATGCAGCATGAAAGTCTCACATCAAATATAAATGATCTGTAAAAATAAAAAGACTTTCTGACCTGAAAACAGAGATGATGTGTGTACTTTTGTAACCCAAGAAAATATTTAATAAAAACTATTTTTTTAAAAAAGAAAAGAATGGAGAACAGATAACTGGGAACGTAGATTGAGGGAGGGCAGACCAGTCAAAGGAGATCTAAAGAGAGATTGTGAGGCACGTTCCTTTATGTTTACTTCTCCCAAGCATGGCTGGCCTAAAGCATTTTGCTGCCTGAGGCAAAGTAGCAAATGGTGCCCTAAAAAAATAATAATGCTCAGGATATGTATGTTGGTGTGGGGACAGTGGGGTGGGTAGAGAAGCAATTGTGCATCATACACAGGGCCACCACCCATGTGATCTTGGCACCTGAAGCTTCCCCTCCTTGACAGTGAAAAATATATATTTTTTAAAAAATCAAACAATTTTCTGCTTTTTCATGACACCCAAAATCATTGCAGATAAGGAAAATATGTGCCATGACTGGTTATCTTTATTGAATGCTTGCCTTTTATATTTCTTTTTTTTAATGTTCCTTGCCCTACCCTATTTCTTTTTATAGGTTTGAAGAAAAACTATGATGGGGGAAAGTAGCCGCTGTACAGTTTAGTAAAGCATTTCCCCCTTTTCCTTTGAAAAGGGAACATGCCCATTGTGCCAAGCTGCATTCTTCTTTCCCAGCAAATGCTGCCTCAGGAAGCAAAGAACAGTGCAATAATGGTGCAGGCCAGGCTCTCCCTGAAATAAGATACACTTCCCAGTTTGATTGGGAAACCTATTGGCACAGCAGGTGGGGGAGGGCAAAATCCTCAGTGCTCTGAGATCTAGATGGAATTGTGTTTTATTTAGGCTCAATTTCCTTTGGCCCAAAAGCAAGATCACATAAGCATGCATGTGCACAGGGGTCTACTGTAGGCTACACAATTCTGGGACCGCATGGGGAGAGGGAGAAGAAGGATTTGATAGTCAAAAGAGAACGTTATTCGTATCCGTGGGAAAAGTCAGAATATTATCTGTGTCTCTGTGCAATTGCATTGCATGGTAGCGATGCTGCTGCTGCTACACTGCAGATCCACATCCTTCTCACTACAGTTTCTTTCTCACTCTCCTGAAGGCGGCAATTTATGGTGCATTCCAGGACAACGTTAAGCTATCCATCACCCCCCTTGCACAGCAGCCACGTTGCTCTTTGCTCTTGATTGTTATACGGTCTTTAACACTTCATCTTTTAGGCTTGCATATCTCATGATAGCCTAACCTAAGGGTAGGCCACATGGTACCCGTCAGATATTATTTGACTAGGGTTCTGGGCATCCCTGACCATTAGCCATTCTGGTGGGGCCTAAATTCAGCAATATATTGACCGGTCGCCTACCCCTGGTAATCTCCACCTCATCAGGTGTCACTATCCTCCTCTATCCTTCTGCAGAGTGAAATAAACCCAAACCAGGAAACAATATTTGGAGGACCACGAAGCCCATCAAACCTGTGCCTCTGCTTCCGGCTTCCAAAATAACCTCATCTAACCCCTTTCTTCAGACAATCCTACACCTCTCTCAAGAGCAACAGAAACTACATGGGCTGTGAAACCCACCAGCTCTATCCAACAGATGGACCTATGTGGCTTGCATTCACTCAGACAGTGATACATTTAGTGGACTTAATGATCTTGCGGGGTTGGGGTTGGGTTCTCTTGAGATGGTAATGCATATTACTTTGCTTCTTTCAAAATTTGGTAAGCTGGCCTAGCAATGTTTCCTTTTCTTTATTACATTTCTAAACCGCCCTTCATCCGAGGATCACAGGATGGTTGACCATATAGGCTCCCCCCAAAAACATACCCTGATAGCCAACAATAACAATAACCCCCTCCCACAGTTTAAAAGGCCACAGATTATTTAATTAGCCAAAGGCCTGAGAGAAGAGGAATGTTTTTGCTTGGCACCTAAACGTATATAACGAAGGCACCAGGCAAGCCTGTTTATGGCCTTTCTGATCCTTCTGCTGAGTGGGGCTTGGACTTCTGCTTCAAGCTCCTGCCCCGATGGCATTTTCTTAACAAGCGAGTCTCTGCACTCAGACAGAAGGTCTCATCGTGTCCTGTGTCATCTACCTTGATAGGCAGCCACTCTCCAGATCCTCAGACAGAGAAATTACCCATTTCTGCTATTTGAGGTTTTTTCCTTTTAAACCCAACAACCCAGAGATGCTAAAGAATGAACCTCCTATAGCATGGCTTGAACTCATCTACTGAGCTATGGCCCTCTCTCAACCCTTGCTGCATATGGACAGCCAGCCACTCGAATGTGCGCAATGTATTGGGCAATCACTTGCTGCTCTGCATGAGACACAGTGCTGTATCTGGGCCTTTCTGCAAAGATACAACCACCCTGCCTTAATCCACAGCAATTAACTGTGTTGTGCTCAGAGGAAATCTAAGGCTGGAACAGCGAGGGGTATTATAAATCAGGCTGGACGTGCATGAGCAAAGCTGTGCGAGTCCTAGCACAAATAGCAGGAGTTTGGTCTGGCAAAACAGAGGATGTAAAGCACTGCAGAGACTCCAGAATGGGAAAACCGGCTATTACAGCAAATCAAGATTGAGGGTGTATTGGCAAAAGCTCTGCTGGGGATTGATTAATATGAGAAGGATTCCGAAGTTGAGAACAAGCTGAGACCAAGGTGCATTGGCAAAATTATATAGGGGCCTTGGGGTGGAAAACTCAGATCACAGCCAGGAGATGAACCGTGCCTAAATAATGCTGGCAGGAAAATATGGGGGGACTGAGGCTGAATAGCAGGGGTTCTGCACAGGTCAAGGAAATGTCAGGAAAGTGAGAATGCAGCCTGCCTGCCTTCCGCCTCGGTGTATGTCAACGCTTGGCTTATGTGTTGGTTGAAATTGCACTCAAACACATCTGCACACTGCACTGCTCAGCTATGACAAGCTGCAAAGAGGGAGCAATGAGCTCGTTAATTTCCTTCAGAAAGGGTCTCTTGGCTGGGATTCTTTTCATCACCAGCCTCCATTCAATTACTTGCCTTCACACCAGGCAAATCCACAGGGATGTCTAACCTCTTGTGCAGCACACACGCTCACTCTCCGTCGATTGTGCTCTCTGCCTGTTGCCCCACATGCAAGCCTCCAAGACCAATCCCTCCTCTGATAGTAATGACATGACAACCCCAATAACCGTGCAGTGAAAGAAAATC
Source organism: Podarcis melisellensis (assembly GCF_964234715.1). Lineage (NCBI taxonomy): Eukaryota > Metazoa > Chordata > Lepidosauria > Squamata > Lacertidae > Podarcis > Podarcis melisellensis. The sequence continues at coordinate 48,813,788 of NC_138542.1, read as the reverse complement.
AAAGTCATCCCTGTTTGCTTTGTGAGGCATCAGTGAGCCAATCTCCTTTTGGCTTCTGGATTTCTGTAAAAAGGAAGACCAAATTAGTCCCTAGTTATGGAGATTTAACCAGGGCTCAGAAATAGCATTCATCAAAATTAATAGATAGAGGCTAAGAGGGAAATGGCCATCAAAGAAAGAGCTTTGCAGGAAGGGATAAGATGGCTGATAAGAGTTTGCTGATTTCAGCTGCTTGACATACAAACGAGCAATTAAAAATCCAAAAGGTCTCTTCCCAGCCCCCAACTTGGAGAACTAGAGCCTGCTGCAGCAAAAAGACAGAATGGCCAAGAGCAAAAATAAGATGATAATAGTAATAATAAAGTATTAAAATGTGATGGTTCTAATACATGCCAACGAAGGAGCCTGAGTGGAGAACCTAATCTAATGAGATGAATAATATTCTAGGGGTGGACCGGAACTCTTCGTTCAGATGAGGAAAACAGTATATTTTGGAATGTCAGTGCAGCTGGGGGCTGACATCTTTGTTCAATCCAGCCATGAGGAAGAAAGCCCTCCAGGATGGATCTGAACTTCAAGGTTTGACTCTCGTGCCCAAGAAGAAAGGAGAAGATTAAAACCTGATTTGTCTGCAGGGATGCATGCTCAGCACTTTTTGATAATCATTTGTGCAGATGTGTAACTGCCTTCTTCTTTCCCTGCTTCCTCGGAATTCTGATGGTTTTCTCAGAGCTGGAACTAGAGACTCATGGCAAATTCCTCTTCAGGCAAAATGTTGGTGGCAATTCTAATCATGAGTTGGGGTATAAGCACCTGCTGTTGTCTTTCATTTTGTAGGAGATCACTTTGTATGAAGCGGTGGTTTCCCTTGGCTGAATATAGAGTATTAACTGTCTAAGGATTAGGGTTAGGACAGGACATCTAACCTTTGGCCCTCCAGATATTACCAGACTACAATTCCCATAATCTCATTGACCATGCTAGCTGGAGGTGATGGGAGGTGGGATACAACAGCATCTGGAGAGCCACAAATTCTCCACCTCTGGGTTAGGTGATAGCTGTCTATCTATGGATTAGGTGTAGCTAACTCATCCTAGTGACTTTGTGTTGAAAGGTAGGTTAGAAGTATAAGGAATGAATGAATGAGTGAATAAAAACAACTGATAGCTGAAACAGGAGAAGCCAGAACTGAGACAGCCACCAGGCTATGTATATGGCTGTCTTGATTAAGAGAAGACACTCTAGACCAGGGACAGCCAGTGTGGTCCTATTCCAAAGTTGCTGGGCTACAACTCCCACCATACCTGACCATTGACCATGCTGGCAGGGGCTGATGTGAGTCATTGTCCACAACATCTAGGTGGACATAAGCCTTTGCACCTTTCCACCCAACAAATCCCATCCTCTTTTATTTGAAATATATAGTATTCATATCATACATGCTAGCTGTTCGGAGCATGTAATATACACTAGCTCAGTAATCATAATTACATCAGTGATTTTTAAAATGATATTTCCCTCCCTCCCACCCTACACCTATTTTCATCAGGAGCCCTGATTAAACCAATCTCTTGAGGATCAAAGTAACTCTCCTTGGAAAAAAATCCCTAGTAAAAGCTCAGTGCATGATATTCTAAATCAGGGATGGCCAACTTTTCATTTCAGGCGGAGGAATGTTTTATTCCATGGACAGTGAGGCCAAATAGTGTTTTGTCACCCCTCCCTTTGACTACAACAAAGTTACCAACATCAAACATTAAGGCAGGGTTAGGGAACCTGTGGGCCTCTAGCATCAACCCTGATCATTGGCCGTGGTGGTTGGTGTTGGTGGGAGCTGGAGTTCCGCAACTTCTTGAGGGCATCACGGCACCTCCCACCTGCATCTCTGCATTAAGGGTTTCACAGTTTGCTCTGGCAAACACATGTTTTATGATCACTGTGGTGGAAAAGCAGCCTGGGAAGTGTTGATGTGGGGAGGAGAACTGAAGAATTGACTGTGCCCACCCCACTTTACATTTCCTCTTTCTGAAGCTGCTTCCGCATACATGCATGGGTGAAGTATAATATATGCCATTCCATCTTTATGGAACACACGCATGACATACAAACATGTATGTATTGCATACAAGGTCCAAAAGGGAGATTAAACATTCATTGTGGAATATCTCTGTTTCTTACACATTTTCAAAATGAATGAATAAACAAATGTTTTTCTTCATTAATAAAATTGGGAATTAAAAAAAAAAAGCTTTTACATGGGCAAGATGAATTTGCTTCAAGAACTAGGTCTGACCTGCATGCTGTCAGATGCTGCATCCCCCCCACCCCAGTTCTCACTAGCATTTTATTCTGCCAAGGTGTGATCCAACTAAATATCAATATCTGCAGGTTCTGATTCAAAGGCAACAGCAGTATGATATCCTGGCGAAACACAATACAGGGTGTCAACAGCCACACTACTGCTTGCTTGTTTACAAAGTAAGTAAATAAAGAGCAACAGGACTTTCAAATAAATAAATAAAAGAAACATAACTTTTTTAAAAAGTCAAGGGTTTTCAAAGACTGAACTGTCACAAAGTGGCAGAGTGGTAGGGTAGAGAACATTGGCAACTACTTGGTGTTTGCTGTTTCGTGAAAAGAAAAAGAAAATAAGAAGAAAAGTCTTACTGGGATGTCTAAGTAGTCCAACACTGGAGTGGTACAATACATGACTGACTGCTCAGTCTCTGATATAACCAACACGCACACACAAAACCTTGTGCCACTCACACCTATCCATGTTTATTTGAATGTAGTCTCATTGACTTCCAACAGGACTGGAACAGAAAAAGGTCTACAGTAGAGTGTGGGCATGGAGAGGGAGGAGTTTCATAACTCTGTGAAAAGGACATGAAAAGAGCCCTGCTGGATCAGGCCAAAGACCCATTAGCTCAGCATCCTGTTCTGACAGTGGCCAGCCTGATGCTTATAGGAAGCTCAAGAGCAAGGCCTGAGTGCAATGGCACTCCTCTCTTACTAGTAGTATCCATCTATCCTACACATTAGAACTACAAAGGCCACTGGGCAATCTGGAGTTCACCTTGGCCTAAGCTTGTCTTTCGGAACTCTTGCAATTCACTGACATTCAAGTTCACCAACAAATTGGTCATGAAGCTAACTAGCCCCAGACTAGAGACCCTTGCCCAGGACAACATTGAGGAGGCAGTACCTACAGTAAGGGACTGTGGCACTTATGCAGTCATAGAGCTCCCATGAGCAACAACCATGCTTGTTGGAGGGCAGAATCACATGTTGTTGCTAGAGTAAGATGTTATTGTAGGGAAATGTGATATTCCTACAGCCAAAATGATTTGTATATTCCACAAATGAGCAACAAAAGCACCATTAGTTTTACATGAAAAATATTGTTTGCATACATGCCTTCTCGAAATGATGTGGATTTGATCCTTATTTAACAAAAGCCATAGTATCTCACAACTGAAAGATGCACCAAAGACTGCATATCACAGTCCTAGCTAGATATAAGGCAATGCTCCAATTATGATAGGAAAGATAGGGGCCACTGAATTAAATCCACACGCTCACCTTGCTACCCCCTCCAATTTTAGCTTAACTGTGATCACCTGTGGTATTCTAAAAACAGTAGCTAAGGGGGGGCATTGCAGAAACCTCTCTTGTAAACTAAGCACTGATATAAGGACAAACTAGCATTTGGTGCCATTTTTGTACACTCTCATGGAAAAATCAGAGCCTATTCTAAGACCACGGATTTGCAGGGAGGGCGGCTGGTGCAGTGGGACTCTAATGCAACCCATTTTCTCCAAGGCCACAAGCCTTCTAAGGTTGCAATCCTATGCACACTGACCTGAGAGCAAGTCCCACTATATTCAGTGGGGTTTTCTTCTTTGTAAGCATACATAGATGGCAAATAGAAGTAGAGCAACCCTAAGGGATAAATGCCCAATCTTCCTTTGGAAACAAAACAAAGCAAACCTTCCAGTTTTTGTTCTTTTGTCTCACTTTCCAATATTACAGCTAAGGGGGGTGGGAGGTGAGAAATAGCTAGAGTCCTTCCCCAATGGGCGACTTTCAAACCCAGCTAGGGAGTCTTCCCACGAGGCCAAACGACACGATTAAAAAAGAGGGGGACTGAAGAGCGAGAGAGAGAAAGGGAGATCAGAAAGAATGCCTCTCGACGTAGCTTCCCTGAACCCCAGAGCCACTTAATGCTTATTCTTCTGGGGAGTCGAAAAAAGCCAAGTCTCTTTCTGCTTCTGTTGCCTTCGACTGGAAAGGCCCCCGGGCAAAGCCATCCTCGGCCCAGGAGCTCGTGTGCTTTGCAGCTTAGGAGATCGGCTGTCCTGATCTAGCGCCCCAGCAGCGCTGCTGACTAACCCTCGGCTAGCAGCGACCCTCGTCCATCCCCCCATACAAAGTTGCATGTCTCTCCACCCGGCGTCGCTTCCGGCGATGGGCGAGCAACAGGCGGAGTGTGCCATCCAGGCTGCTTCCCTTTGGGGGTTCCCCCCACCCCCGAGTGGAGGGACGGGGTCTTCTCAGGGAAACTTCAGCTGCACGCTCAACGGAGCAGGGCCGGTGGTGTGCCGTGCCTGGGCGTGTGTGTGTGTGTGTGTGTGAAGAAGAGCACCCTCCCCATCTAACGTAGGGCGGGGGGCGCCGCCTTGACAGCAGCCCAGGCGGTTGCCTGTGCTCTTCTCACACCCCTTTTGCAGGGCTGCGATTTTCCAAAACACACAAACGGGGCTGTGAGCACAAACACAAACGCGCGCGCACACGCAACACACACACACACATACACACACTAGCTGCCGAGTTAAAAAGGCTGACGGCACGTCTCGGGATGGGCACAATTAGGAGCTTTTAATTAAAAGATCCTTGCCCTTTTAATCGACGGGCGAACTCAGCCCAGGCGAGCTGCCGGGAAGGGGAGGGTGTGTGTGGGGGAGGGGAGCTGGTGCGGAGTGGGGGGGGGGAAGGCTCGTGCAAAATGGGAGGAAGGAGAAAGAGAGCCTGGCTTCTCCTCCTCTCTTCCTCCCTCCCTGAGCGACCCGCACCGCCTCCCCCACCCCCTGCACACGCCGCCACCCCGCACCAAATGCCTCGTAGCCAGAGATACGTGTCTGTGGATCCAGAAGCACAAGCGGACTCATGCCACATTTATTTATTCTCTCTCTCTCTCTCTCTCTCTCTCTCTCTCTCTCTCTCTCTCTCTCTCTCTCTCTCTCTCTCTCTCTCTCTCTCCTGCCCCCGGGAAGATCGCCTCATTGGCGCTCCAGACTGCTCCCAGCAGCAGCAGCAGCAGTCATCCTCATCGGCTCCTCATCCTAAAAGACACCGATCGGGAAGGCTTTTCTGCAGCCCCCTCCCCCCCCCCAAGTCCCCGAGGCAATCCCGCCTCTTTCCTTTCGCTTTTTGGAAGACAGGGATCTCGTCAGTGCTTCGTTCGATCGATGCCTCTCCTTTTCTTCCACGTTAATGAATAGAGCAGCCTGACAGGCTCTTAATATTTGTGTGTGTGTGTGTGTTTAGGGGAAGAGATTTCCAGATAGATTCGCTTCTCTGGAGGTGTGTGTGTGTGTTGTTGGCGTGTTTAAAACGCCGCCGATTAATTTTCCGATATTGATTCCTTCCCACCCCCCCCCCCACCCGCCTCTCTCTGGCTGGGAGATAGCATAGAGTATTCAGCATGGAAGTCCTCTGCAGAATATGTTAAAAGGCAGCGGCTTGGAGAGAGAAAGGGCACCAAATGCAGTATGCGTCAAACAGACCATCGCTCAATGAAGTCACTTAGCTATTCAAAACATGTTCAGCCATCACTCAACCGTTTGCACCAAGAATAAGGGGGGGGGATGTCGCTATTCTTCCCGGCCACAACCATTTGCAAACAGCAGGTCCAACCCCCTCCCCTCTCGCTTACTTCTTACTTTCCCCTATTTTTATAAAAAGGGGGCGGGTGTGGGCTTGGGGGCAAGAGAGGCCATGAACGACGAGCGGAGAGAGGTTGATCTTCTCTTCCCAGGACCCTGCTCCCTTTCCCCGCCATCCTATTTTGCGGGATCTGCCCCCCCCCCCCCAGCACCCCCGAGGCATCGCCGGCGAGCGCGATCGGCCTCAGCTTGGGGTTTGAGGCGGGGACGCGAGGCAAGCCATGTACATGCTGCGTGTGTGCCCACCCATCCCCCTCTCCCCCCACCCCCAAGTTAGCTTCTATTCTTAAAACAGACGGTCTGATTACGGCGAGGCTTTGCGTGCCCACAAAACACCCCACGTTTGCATCAGCCTCCCTTCCTTCTTTCCACGCACGATCTGAAGAGCCCCCCCCAGCTCCATCCCACCCCCCCTCGCAGCCCTGCACATCTATACCGAGAGAGCCATGCTGAATAGCACATTTCAAAGCAAAGCCCCGGACCCCCTCCGCCTATTTCCAGCGTCTGATTTCAAAAACTGGCTGCCGTAGTGATTCTCCTGCTGCCATCAGACATGTCAATCCGGGTGCGAGAGGACTTGCTCTTGTTCACTTTCCTATTACAGAGGGAGAGAGACGGGGGTGGGGAGGTGGGAAGAGAGGGAAAGGGTTTTGTCCCTTCTCCCCTCCCCTTCCTCTCTCCACCACTTGTTCATTTGGCGAGAGAAGGGCATACAGATCTCTCCCACCCTTGAAACCAGCCTAATAATAATAATAATAAACAAGCCACACACAGCCAAGCTGTATATAAGCAGCCTGGAGGAGACGTTACGAAAGCCCCTCGCAAACTCCGCTAGAGAAAACTGGGAACATTCGAGTTTACCCAATTAGGCAGCCGAGACATAACAAGATCTGTTGTTGATGCTAAGAAATTGTACATGTGAGGAAGCGGGGGTGTGGGGGCAGAACACGCCACCAGACATAGGAAGTTGCTCTGCCTCTTTCCCCCCTCTTTTCACTCTCCCAGACTTCTCGTCATCAACATCCATTCGCAAAAGGAGACCAATTATTCCGCCCCCCCCTTTCAACCGCCCCGTCATTAGAAGCCAACAGCGCACTCCAATAATATAACATTTTGCTCGCTTTCCAAAAAGGAATTGTAAAGAATCCGGAAAGAGGCGGCTCGAACACACACACACACACGCTTTAACAAGACGGTCCCTTTGATGTTTTCACAATACAGAGATCATTGATCACATTAACAGGGTTTCCAGGGGACAAGGGAAAGAGGGGTTAGCGGGGACAGAATGGGGACGTGTACCTGAGCTATTTCTAACTTTACTGCTTTTCCTCAGAAACTAACCCAAGCATCCTGGTTCCATGGCGGCAGGGTTGGAGCGAGAAAATGGTGGAACGGGGGAAGATTTTTTTTTGGGGGGGGGGAGATGGGAGGGAATGGGACGGAGTGGGGACGGGGAGTGGGGGAGAGGTTGAGCTTCGGAATCAAATACCTTCCAAGCAGCAGGTTCTCCATAATCCAGAATGGGTCATGACTTCTTCGTTCTTTTTGCTGGTTTCATTATCACCGGTACCTTTCATCTTGCAAACCCCTCTGGAGTAAAGCCAGTAATCGGTCCCCACAGCTATGGTCATGAGGCTGAAGGCAGCGAAAGCACCAACGGTGGTTAAAAGCATCTGAACACCTCTGTCAAAGAGCCCCATAATTCTTCATTATACAAATACCCAACGCCTTCTGATTCTTGGGCTGTGTGTGTGTGTTTGTATGTTAATAATAAAATAAAAGAATAATATTTCCTCTAGTAAGAATAATAATAGTAATAATAGCAATAATAATATAATGGGTATCTATTCGAGATCAATAGAGAGAAATCTATACATAAAAAAGGGAGGTAAGAAAGCCCACGGAATCAGTGTAAATGAAAAAAAAAATCACACGGGAAGAGGCTTGCCTTTTAAAAGAGAAACGTTCCGGCGGTTAATATTATATATATATATATATATTATAAAAATAAAATAAAGGAAAAAATAGATAACCCCCCCCAAAAAATGAGATGCCTTAATCCCTTTTTCTAAAATTCTGGTCTCCAGTTTCCATATGTAATGGCTAATTTGGAGATGGCTTCCACAGTGAACAGGGGAGCAGCAGCAGCGGCAACAGAAACAGCATCCTCAACACACTCTCTCATTATCTGGACCTAGACAGTTAGAGACTGTAAGAGCAGAGATGCAACCTTCAGTCTTCTTGCTCAGCTCTGCAGCCTGCGCCATGAAAAATCCCTTTTCTTTCCAGTTATCTTCTTCGGATATATTTTTTTGGTGGGGTTTTTGTTCGTCTGTTGGCTCGCTCTCGTTCCAGATCTTCCCTCCGCTCCCCGTTTTCTACCACCGAACTAGACTTGCCAGTATATTGTAAGCCCTTGATTTCAGCTGAACAGGTGCTGAGGTTTTGCCTTCCATGGCTTTTCACCCCCCTCTTCACGGCAGCGGCAGAGCAGCGGTTGTTGTGATTGGTGATGATGTTGGTAGTGGTGGTAAAATGGGCAGAGGAGGGGGGAGTCTCTCCCGGAGAAGCAAGACGGATTTCCCTTCCTCCCCCCTCTCTGCAAAGCTTCCGAAGATCTGGGGAACCAGGAGGCTTGCTGCAGGATATGCTGCTCGTCGGTGTCTCGCGCCTCTTCTTGCCTTGCTAGTTCCGCTCCCACCTACTGCATTAACGTGGTGGTGCTGAAATGGACAGCTCCCCTGCACCGATCACTCCGCGGTGCTGAAGAACAGCTCTTTTACCTCTTTGCCCGGGGTGCTGCTGGGAAAACTGAGGAGGGTTGGCGGGCGCGCGGAGGAGAAGGAGGGAGAGGGGGGGGGGCAACCTTCCACTTCCTAGATCCTCTTCCCGAGCATCTGCAAGTGATAGTAACCCTTCTTGTCTCTCAAGTGCAGGAAGGGCGGGGGCGATTAGCCTTCCTGCGTGATCCTTTGCGATTTTTTACCCCTCTCCTTCCAGATTCTGAAATGATTACTCCCTTACGCTTCAGGAGCTGAGAGAAAGGAGTAGCTGGATCTCTCTTTTCATCCTCTGCGCTCCCCCCCCCACGCCCGCTCCCCCATCCAGCCTGCTCATTCCAGTAATAAGTGCCCAGAGCTCCTCACATCACAATTAGTCCAGCCCAAAACTTCAATCAGCCGTTTCTCTTCCTAGGAGACAGTGAAAATGCAACGTGGAAGGGTAATTTGAAATCTATCTGCATATATTGTTATATATATTGACAAAAAGGGGGGGAATGTTCTCATTACTTTGGCTGGGTGCTTAAAACATTTTTTTTGGGGGGGGGGTGCTGCTGTTGGGCTACATCCGTTGAATTGTTGGGTGTGGATCTATGTTGTGTGTCTGCCTTTCTTTTGAAAGCTCTCTGTGAGATAACAGATTGCGTACTCCAACAAACTGATATTTTGAAGCCCTGGGAATGGCAAAACAAGGCAGAACAAATAAGGAACTTGATGCATGTGTAGAATCTTGTCCTCAGATGTCCTTGCTCAGAGAGAGAGAGAGAGAGAGAGAGAGAGAGAGAGAGAGAGAGAGAGAGCGCGCATTAGAACAGAAGAAGAACCTTACTGAACCAGACCAGAGGCCTTTCTAGTTTTTCATCCTGTTTCCTAGAGCGGCAAGCCTGAAACCTATTGGAAGCTCACATGCAGGAGATATATGGCAATAGCCCTCTCCCACTTCTGTTTCCCAGCAACTGGCAACTAGAGGAAGATTGGAGATAGTAGTTACGCACTGATAGCCTTATCCTAAATGAATTTGTCTAAGCCCCACTTTAAAGCCCTCTAAGGTGGTGGCCATCCTCATGTCTTGTGGTATTCCATAGCTTATCTATGCACTGTGTGAATAAGTATTTCCTTTTGTCTGTCCTGAATTATTCAGCTTCATTAGAGGACTTTGAGTTCTAGTGTTATGAGAGGGATGGAAACTTTTCTTTCTCCACTTTCTGCATACCATGCATAATTTTACAAGCCTCTGTTATGTCCCCCTTTACTTACCATTTTTCTAAATTACAAAGCCCCCAAATTTGTAACTTTTCCATATAGAGCAATTACTCTGGTCATGTTTGTTGCCCTTTTGTGCACCTTTCCCAGCTCTAAACTATCCTTTTTGGAATGCAGTGACCAGCTCTGTGAAGAGAATTCAGGCATGGTTGCAATGAGGATTGTGTAAGGACTGACAATACTGGTAGTTTTAATTCAGAACCACTTCCTAATGATACCTAGCATGGAATTTGCCCATTTCACACCTGGCATATGCTTTATTGATATTCTCATTGCATTATCCACCATGACCCAAGACCCCTTTCTTGGCCAGTCACATCCATCTCAGACCACATCAGTGTATGTGTGAGATGAGGATTTATTGCCCCAATGTGCATCAATTGAGACTTGTTTATAATGAACAATATTTAACTTTTTTTGCACATCCAACCAGTTTGCTCCTCTCAATCCCTTTTTGTTTTTTTCCACCAATAATTCAGCGTTTTCAAAAAACTTTGCCACCTTGCTGCTCATCCCAAACTCTAGGTCATTTATGACCAAGCTGAAAAGCACCTGTCCCAACATATATCCTTGAGATATTCCACTTCTTATGACCCTTCATTTAGAAACAAACAAAACTGTGCTAGTTTGCTGTATCTACTAAGCCAATTGCTAACAGTGGGCCCAATAATACCTATCTATCTATATTTTTTAAACATACAATACTGACATCAAAGTATGTCCTAAGCCTTCCCCCTCCTTTCCTCAGTAGTCTCAGTTTATGAGGTTAATTACATCAGTCACCTCATAGTTCTTAATGTATAATTGCTCATTAATGTAACAACAGCAAAGGAAGTGAAATGACTCCCATCTAATTTCTGGTCCAACTGATTTCATTTATCTCTGATCAATTTCATAGATCAGAGAACAAGAGAGACTGGAAGGGCTGCTTGAGGTTGCCTGTAGTTTTGCCAGAGGGGTGTGTGGTGAGGCTGAATCTGTGGAAGGTGTCGAGACACATTGCAATTTCATACCCCTGCCTTTTTGCCTTTCTTTCTTTCCCTCTCTCTTTCACTTTACAGGCTGAGGCGCTTTTTTGTTGTTAAACAATCACTCAAAGGTCTGATGAACATTAAAGAGTTTGCAGAAGATGAATGGCTTGCCTACCAGGTTCACATACAGTAGAGGAAATATCCATCTTTAAAAGATTCCTTTATGTATTTTTATGCTCTTTAATGTATTGAACTCAAAGGAAAACAGATGCTTGGAACTTAGTTTTCAAGGATTTTATCAAATACCGTTATTAAAAATAATAAATATTCACAAACAAGGTGACAACTTTCTTGTAATCAGAGCTTAATCTCGTGGGGACATAATGTCATTCTGCATTTTCCAAGGCCATCTAAGCTTCTAGCCCTCATAGTTATGCAAAGCAGCTTGTAGTCTTTCCCTTGTGGTTTTGTTTGTCTTTCCAATGACCCAGTGAATAAGATTCCTGTTGCCACTGCCTCTGCTTCCAGCTCTCAGGTATTTAGTATCCTGGTCTATTTTCAGATGCTTCCTAAGAAAATGCTGAGGATTTTTAATTCATTTCTCCTCTTTCCCCTCCTTATTGATACAGATCAGGGGTGGGAACCCTGTGGTCATAGGTCTACTTCCATGAGGCCCTTTGCCTTATTTCTTGCAGGTGGCAAGGAAGAAAAAGCTGGGGGTGGGGGAGTGGCATAAAGATGAGAGAGAAAAGTGGGATGGTCCCACTCATCTTTGCTTCTGGCTTTACTCCTGTCATATCCATTTGTGACTCTAGACCCTGACAGATTACTCCCAAGGAAATTCAGAGAGAAAAAGGTTGCTTAAGCCCTAATATAGCTCCATCAATGTGCTAGACCAGTGTTTCCCAACCTTGTGCCTCCAGCTGTTTTTGGACTACAATTCCCATCATCCCTTGCCACTGGTCTTGCTAGTCAGGGATGATGGGAGTTGTAGTTCAAAAACAGCTGGAGGCACAAGGTTGGGAAACACTGTGCTAGACACTGGTGCTAGACATCCTGTTTTACAAGTGCACTCCTCCATCAGAATCATGCCCAAAGAATTCACGTGGAAGAAAATGTTACCTTGGATCTAGCATTAAGAATGAGTCAATGAACTGTGTAAGGCTAAATAGGGAGCGCATGGGGCTAGGCAAAGATTTGCATCCTGATCCCCTGGGTGCCAGTTGGTTGCATAGGGACCATGCTATGATGGTTAGGAACGTTTTGTTCCCACACCAGTTCCCTAACTTAAACCACCCATTCAAAGTTGCTATTAGGGAACATAAAGGGAAAAGCAGATGGGCAGAATTGGGGTGTGTGTGTGTGTGTGTGTGTTTCGTGTTTTTTTCCTACATGGCTAATAGCTTCAGTGGGTAATTTGGATCAGGGCTGGAGCATGACAGGGAAGGGTTTACAAATATTTAAATATGCCATGGTGCTGTTTCAAATGCAGCTGGATTTTGAAGAAGGAAACTACACCAGCAGTTACAACAATAGAACGTCAGTGTAACATGTAGTTTGGTCCATGGCTAATGCTTTGATCTCAACTGAGCAGAAAAGCATGCCTACTGAACAGCCAAGCCTAGCTACTTAGGACCAGCTACATACTCACTTTTCTGATCCCCTACTCCCTTAACAGGAAGAGGCACTTTGAGACGGGATAATTGGAATTGAAGTGACTAGTGAAGGGCTGCTTAACTTAACCTTTTCCTCACCTGCCATTTCTCCTTTCCAAATTGTACACCGAGCAGCTTCCCTGCCCCCATACTGTGTGCCAAATATGTGTTCGTGATGGCATATTTGAAATACTTCAGACAGAAGAATCTGCCAGGGGGTGAGTTGGAGTGGGAAAATGACAGGGCATGAGAAAGGGTTAAGCAGAACCTCATACTTCCAATCACTTTCTCTCAAAGTGCCTTTTTCTGTTAAGCAAGAAAACAAGAAAGCTGAGTATCATCATACAGATTTGCATTGTAATGTGTAGTCTGAGGATCTGAGCACTTTAGTATCACTGAATGGCCTCTAGGCAAACCTTCTGTTTTCTCTTTGTGGGGGTTTACAGAAGAGTAAGGAAACTTGGGTTGTTCGTGAGATGGTGGAACTGGGGATTCTGGTTCCTTGCTTCAGGACCAGTATATCATGCTCTCCACTGGACTGGACCTCAGGGACCGCAGGATCCTTGAGGCAGACTCCCTGACCCACATCTGCAAAAGCCTCCTTTGCCAGGGAATTGGGGACATGACCCAGCCCCTCAAATTGGATACACTTTCTGTGTGATTTAGGGGTAGGGAAATAGAATGAATTGGCCAACCCTGAAGAGAGATTTATTTCTCTGTACAGAGATAGCATTTCCTCTCTAATTCTTCTTACACACTTCAAAGGCCTCTGAGTTTGGGAAATGTGCTACTGAAAGCCTTCAGGGCATGTAGTCAAAGTAGATAAGAGCCATATCGGCTTAATTGCTTTAGGCACAGTGATCATCATTTGAAGGTAAGCATGTAACATACCTGTGGACACTTTGCTACCTCTGCCCTGTTAAGAAATCTGGATTAAGGTAGTTTATGACTCAGAGAAACTCTAGCTAGGCTGTTGACACCCAGAAGAAGGCAAGTGGAAAAACCCTTGTGCCAGTTTTTCTTTTGGGTGAATGAGATCTGTGGTTCCAGAAGTTATGTGACCAAGATCAGTATCTCACTCTGATAATCATCCCGCCCACTGTCCTGAAGAACCAACTGCAAAAGTCAGTCATACCTAAACATCCTAGTCCTTACTCAAAATCCTAGCTTGGCTTCTGCCAAAGACTTTAATGCATAAACCAGACCAGTACATAGGCAACAAATGACATGCCCTTTGTGCCTTCCTTTTGAAGAGTGGGATGGTCACAGCTCTTAGCATAGCAAGCATCTGGAGACATAACAGTTGCACCATTTTTGGCATGGTGACCCACCCCCTATAACCATTCTTCTCTGATACTTATTGACTGGTCTGGGTGACATCAGTTCTAGCCAAACTCAGCACCCTTTGAGTTTCAACCCAACTAGTGCAGTATTGAAGTTTAGGGTGTAACTCACCTTGTGGTGAAAGCCTGGCTCCCGTTTTCCTATTTAAACAGAAGTATGTTATCTGGGTTGAGCTAAGACTTGAGAGTTGCCATATCACCACACTGATGTGCTTTATGCACCAGTACATTCCAATGACCAATCACTGTATCAGACAAAACCATGAAGATCAATCATACTAGCTTTCTTGCCCACGTCAACTTTATCATGATAATCATAGTAATCCTTCCTTTCCCTCTAGTGTTGCCAAAGAGAAAGCCACCAAGAAATGGAGCCAAACCAAAATAAAATGGCAGCCACGGCAATTGAAAGAATTTGTTTGTCAACAAATGCACTCCAGTGTCTGGCACTATTGCTGGCAAAAGCCATATCAGCATCTGCTCTGCTCCATAGCAGTCGTTCCTTTCCTTCTGCATGGAGCGAGGCTCTGAGGAGAAGACGGAGGAGGAGGAGACATTTGCAAATGTACCTTTACTATTCTAGTTCTGTTTCTCTCTATACTACTGGGCCTTCCTCTTGATCAGACCAGATTCTGTTTGGTTTATGGGGGTGGGGTTGCTTCCTTGTAGCTGAGCATTGAAAAGGCATATACATACAACTCTGCCTCCCAGAAACAGTGGCACTGGAATGGGAATGGTCACACAGGCACTGCTTTTTCTCGTGGTGCTTTAAAAGCAGATTGGAAAGCAGAGGGACATCAACTATGCTTCTGGTACTCTGTGGTCAAGCTGATGAATGAAAACAAAATGCTATTACAGAATTTGACCATTTTAGAAAATGGTCGGCTTAAAAGGTAGACTTTCAGCATTCTCAAACGTTCTGCAAAATTACTTTTACTGCACCATGAGGTTCAGGAGAATCAAGAGGATCCACATCCAGCCTTGTAAGATAAAGAAGCATGCTCCTGAGTGCTAAGGCCAATGATGCTTGATAGCATTTGAGGCTCTAACTTCTACCCTTCTCAGGCTCCACACCTCTGGTTATGGATTGGAGATCCTTAAAGAGAAAATCCTAAAAACTAGCACTCTGATGTCCTTTCTTCCTGCCTGGTGTGTTCTCTGGTGAGTAAGCGGTGTCTGATGTGATGAGACTTGTTTCCTTGAGACATAATGGCTCAGGGAGAGCTGCCTCTGGGAGCCTTCCATGAACAGCTCACCCTTCAGCCACACAGAGTATTTTGTCTCAGATGGTGGGTCAGGAGAGACACCAAATCTGACGCCCTCCACTGCTTGCCCCATGGCTGCTAGCTTGCCCTGTCCCAGCTGCCTACAAAGCCACACACAAGTCCTGTTCATCCTCTCCACTCATCTGCTGTGAAGTGGCTAGTGGTGGCCATTGCCTAGCACTGTAAGAGCACTATCTTCCTCAGGGTGAGGCATGGTGAATGAAGTGGCTCCAGAGAGCTCCATAGAACTGTTTTGCTGCCATTATTGCCACTGTCCTGGCAAAGTGGTGGCAGTACAGCTCTCTTTCAGCCCACCTTGCATACAATGCCATACTCTGGAAGGATTGTGTGTCACAATACAGGGGCCTTCATCACAGTATGGCATTGTCAGGTGAGATGGTGCTAGAGAAGTTTCATGCATCCATCCTGCTGATGCAGAAGCAAAAACAGCAGGAGGATAACGGGGAGGTCAGTGCAGGGCCACAACATAGAGCAGGTGTGGGGAACATTTGGCCCTCCATATGTTGCTAAACTTCAACTGCCATTTCCATTAGCCATGCTGTCTGGGGCTGATGGAAATTGTTGTTCAGCAATATCCAGAGGGCCATACATTCCCACCTCTGCCATAGAAGCAGCAGTGGCTGCTGGTCTGCTCCAAACAGCAGAGTATCTCCAACCAGCTCTAGGGCCCTAATTTAGGACTCTCAAGTTTCAGGCCAACAGCCTCAGGCTAGGGGTCAAGGACTAGGTCTTGCTTCTCTGCCAGGAGTGCAGACATTCAGTCTTGGCCAGCTCTCCCCTCTCCATATCTGAATTTTGGCAGTTGCTTAGTCCTAAGACCATGCTATCTTCTGGTGAGACATTTGTCCTCAAGGAGGAAGCTTTGGGGAGGGCCCCCTAAAATTATATAGGTGAAAAATGTACTTTCAAATTGGCAAATCATTCTGAGAAAGTCCTGCAAGGAGAAGTAGCGGCAATCTCATCTTCTGGTCATGAAATCCTCCCTGAAAAATGCATATGGTTGATCAGTATGTCAGCCTAATATTATTCCAAGTGTATGACTCCACAGGAACCATTCCAAAAACACTCACTCAGAAGAAAGAATTGCTTTGGAATTGGCCCTATATTTGCACACTAAACTCCTGCCAACTCCAAGTTTGGGTTCCCCCCACCCTGGGTTTTCCTTCTCACCCTGCCTCCTGCTTCCCGCAGGATTTCATTGCAAGAATACAAGCTATTGACTAATTGGCTCTGCAGGGTGGCTCTTTGTTGAGCTCAGCACGTGCCAAAGAGAGCAGAGGAAAAAGGGGAAGCAAAGCAGGGTGAGAAAGAGGCTCCACCCCCATCTTCACATCTAGTACATTTCCTACTCTTCACACCTCCATTCATTCAAAGCTCTGTCCAGGCCATTCCTTTTCCCCCTTGACCTTGTTATTCACCAATTCCTCTTCTTCAGCGTTTCTCTTTTTCCTTTCACCTGCACAAGAACACAGGGAGTTGTCTTATACTGAATCAGGCCAGCGTAGGCTCAGTAATGCCTACACTGGCTGGCAGTGGCTCTCCAGGGTTTTAGACAGGGAGTCTCTCCCAATCCAACCTGGAGATGATGTGGATTGAACTTGGAACCTTCTGCATGAAAAGAATATTCTCTACCACTGAGCTACAGCTCTCCCCACATGCAGTATTTCTCAAGAAACTACCATGTATCCCAGCTCCACACACACACCCTACCCACCTGCCCACTACACAGACACTGCCATGTGGCACCCTATCCAGGAAGATGTGGGTGGATCCTGACCTTTCATGGGAGCATTTCCCCTCATCTCCAAATGCAATCGTGTGCAGCAGTGATTGAGAACTACTCTGCCTATGGTCAGAAGTCATCTCATGGACCCAGACTGGCCATGTGTCTTACTTTACAGAGGGCTCTCCTCTGTTTGAAGGTATCCTTTGTTTGTAGAGCTGTGTAGCCCAAATCCATTTTAAAGATAAAAAACGCTAAGAAGGTGGAGCAAGGGCCTTGAAATTGTCCATCAGTAGTTAGCATCTGAACAGCAGACTGAGCAGGCACATAGCTCACCTAGTCACAATCCTCCTCTCTTAGGTAAGATCTATTGTAGTCTTATTTATATTATGGTAATTATTTCTCTTTAGGCAATGTGTAAGTGACCCCCTAACCCAGGGTTTCCCAAACTTGGGTGTCCATCTGTTTTTGGACTACAACTCCCACCATCCCTGATCACTGGTCCTGCTAGCTAGAGATGATGGGAGTTGTATTCCAAAAACAGATGGACACCCAAGTTTGGGAAACCCTGCCCTAACCTTTATTGTGCCTAGCAGGCAGTGAGCAACCACTACTCTACATGCTCAGGTGCCTCCTAACTTAATTATAGTTGTATACAACCACTAAGCACATGCTCAGAAGGCACCACCTTTTCATTTCATGTTCTATGAAACCTTGACACTAGGGACGTTTTCTCCTTCCCAAGGAAGCAGGTTCATCCTTCATGGTTCTGCCTGTTTTGTTGACTTGTTTTTCTACAGTGCAGGAAGAGGAAGGATGAAGTATAGAAGCAGCAAGAAATAGAAAGTGAGAAGGGGAGCAGATATTAGAACCAACAGTCTATAGGAATTCATTTGACAACCTGTTCTTAGATGGTTTATGGTTCACTTTGTTGCTGTTCAAAGAGGAGATGGCTAACCAGGGTTGGGGCACCTGTGGCCCTCCAGATGCTGATGGAGTTCAGCTCCAATCAGTCACAGCCAGCATGACCAATGGTTGGAGAGGATGGCAGCTGCAGCTCTACCACACTGGCAGGGCCACAGGTCCTCCATCCCTGGGATAACCCAAAAGAAAAACAGGAGGTAAATATGGACTCTAAACCAAGTTCCGAGGAAGGCTACAACTTGGGGGTAGAACATGTGTTTTGCATGAAGAACATCCCAGGATCAGTCCTTGGCATCTCCAGTTAGGGTGGGGAATTTCCCTTACTGGAAACCTTCTTGGAGATCTGCTGTCACTCATGTGGACAATACAGAGCTAGATCAGTGTTTTTCAACCTTTTTTGGGCAAAGGCACACTTGTTTCATTAAAAAAATCATGAGGCACACCACCATTATAAAATGTTTAATATTTTTTTCTTTAATGGCAAACAAAAATGTTGCGGACCGTTCTCTGCTCAGCGGGGATCGATCCGCTGATCCCCGCTGAGCCGGTGGATGACAGCTCCGTCTCCGCACTGTGTGCGGAGAGGGAGATGTCAGAGCCCCGCTGCTCTCTATGGGGAATTGGATGAGAGTGGACCGCCTGTCCGCTCTCATCCGATCCCATACGATCTGATCCCCACCCAGGATGGATGGAAAATAGGGTGGACAAAGTCTGGCGCCCGCCTAGTGGGCGAAAATGTGACTTTTTTTATCTTTTGAATTTTTCAATTTTTCCCACGGCACACCAGGCAACATCTCGCGGCACACTAGTGTGCCGCGGAACAGTGGTTGAAAAACACTGAGCTAGATGGACCAGTGGTCTGACTCAGCTTAAGGTAAGTTCCTGTGATACTCTATTTGGGCAGCACAGGCAGAAACAGGAAGTTTCAGCAGCAGCTGGTGGAAAATATCACTCTGTCTAGATGCTTCCGTAGAGATGGTATCAGGAGCGAGAAGATAGCATGGGGTGCATATCTCCTGTCAAGACCATATGGTACTGAGAAGGATAGGAGGATGCAAGCAGAACTTCTAGGGACATCAGGGAGAACACTGACTGTGCCTGATGCAGTTCCAGAGTTCCATGTGATTGATGGGAACTCTGGTCAGCTTGCAAAAAGAGACAGCAATTTCTCTGAAATTGTAATCACACCCCACTTTTCTGAAGATTTTTATGCTCGAACTGAAATCCATTGAAAACATCTGTGCCTTGTTTCAAATCAACTTCAACTGGTGTATTTTCCATCACTTTTGCACAACGTCAAACTAACAAGCATCCTTTCACTCCATTGTGAGTATTTCTCACTGGTTCCCAGATATATATTTTTTAGTGTAAATGCTGCCATTTCACTATTGGTTAAAACAAACCAGCACTGATCCAGGATAGATTTATAAAAAAATAAGTGTAGTTTAAAAGGTAGAACTGAGGTGAAGGAGTCACTTCTATAAATATTTTTTGAAAGGTCAAAGTAATTATGACAGGAAGGAATCAGACAGATCAACCGAAGGTTGAGCTGAAAAAAATTGTGCAATTTAGGTTCTTTATACCTGCTATCTTTCACTACAGTACCTAACTATCACACAATAAACCAGATGGCAGGGTTTGATCTGGCCATTTCAGAGTCGTGCTATCCCATGGACAACATCCACGTGGCAAGAGTTATGCTATGATTTGGGTCTAGCAGCAGACATTTGCTTCAGAAATACTAATGAATATACAGTGGTACCTTGGTTCTCGAACTTAATCCATTCCGGGAGTCCGTTCGACTCCTGAAACAGTTTGTAAACCAAGGCGCAGCTCCCGAATGGGCTGCAGGAGCTTCCTGCACCCAATTGGAAGCCGTGGAAGTTGCAGAAGCCACATCGGACATTCGGCTTCTGAAAAATGTTCACAAACCGAAACACTCACTTCCAGGTTTGCGTTGTTCGGGAGCCAATTTGTTTGGGAGCCAAGCCGTTCGAGTACCAAGGTACCACTGTACTGAATCAATAGTGGGGACACTAATTTGAATGGGATGACCCATGAACCTATGGACCTCAAATGTTGCTGGACCAGAACTCCCATAGTCTTTGACTATTAGCCTTGCTGGCTGGGGCTGATGTGAGTTGGACTCCAACAACATCTGGAGGGCCACAAGTTTCCCATCCCTGTTTTAACGGAACTTCTTTGACAAAAGGAAACCCTTTAAGGGCTGTTGCTTCTCTGTGGTCACTTACATTAACAAGGCCCCATTAAAGTCAATGGGACTAGTTGAAGGTAAGGGGTTGGTTCATTGCTGTCTAATATAAGGAAATGCAGTCCAATCCCCAAGGTAGATTGGCTCATCCATTGACCTTTCTTGTCAATTACCAAGGCACCATCCATGACCCTGAATTCTGGTTTAGCTCTATTATTCTTCCATTATTACTATCCATTGCCACCTCCACTCTGCCTGTGAACAGACTTGTTTCCCATTGACCCAGTCAGATCCTCAGGGACATTTTGCATGCCATTCTTGTCAGCTTGTCTATAGCAAACCAGCTTCATTCATGTCTGAGACACCAACTCTGGCTTCAAATTCTTTCCTTGCTCTTCTTACGGCTTTCGCAAGCGCTCAGGTTCATGCTACCTGATAGATTTTGGCTGCACTCCTGAAGACACTTATGAACTTGTCAGTCCCATTGACTGCAATAGGATTTATGGGCACATAAATGGCTTCATAGTTAAAAGCCTTTGTCTCTCTCTCTCCTCCCTACTTTACTTGCCTTGTATTGCTCTTTCCCCCCTTCTCATCACAAATTTATTACTTCACAAATTTATTATTTATTATTACTCATAATCATTTTTATAGTCTTTTCTTCCTTGGCTCTTTCTGACATCTCAAGCTGACATTGCAACTTTCTGTGTCCCATTAGCTCCCAATAAGATGTTACATCTTATTTCTTCTTGATTTTCCTCCCCCTTTAGCCTGTTAAGATAGTTTAGCAAGAGGTATATTGCTCTCAGTTACATACTACACATAGGCCTTCTTTAAAAACAGCATGTATAGTGCATACATTAGGCTGTTATTATTAACTGTTAAGATATGCAGTTAGTGGGTTGTAGTCATACTCAAGAGTTGACCCACTGAAACTAATGGGCATGATTAACATAGGTCCATTAATTTCAATGAGTCTACTCTGAGGAGAATTGCGCTCCATTTTACAGCATTGTTGTGGTGCTCCCTGTAGCACAGCCCCCAGTGCAGTTGAACTGGTTGCGCTACCCTCAAACCGCCTTCTGACAACTCCCTACACTCTGGGCATGCACTGGGAATCCAAAATTGGTTGCAGTTTTCTGGCAGATGTCCAGTGTGCTATCTCTGCATGTTTGGAGGTACATGTCCCCTCTTTGTGCTGTATGTGTTTGGAAAACAACAACAGGATGTTTGTTTTCCACATAAGACATGAAGCAGCTCTAAGTCATTGATAGACTTAGTGGGTGAGAATATTTTTAATTTTTTAAAGACTTCCATCATTGTGTTTTGTCCATTACTTGCTCATTCCTGCCTTCCTTCTCCACAATTAACACACATGGCAGAGTTCATGTGCCGATGGGGGAGAAATTGGGATTTTACTTCAGAAGGTCTATGACAGTCTACGATTAGGGGAGGACAAATGTGTCCATTTTAGTCCTCTCAGCTTCTAGTCCTTTTCCTATGTTAAATTCAGTTCTCCACATTTCCAGAACAAGTTGCAATTTGAGGGGGGGGGGGAACCTTCACGAAAGTTCATAATTATTTTAATGTCTATTTCTCCTATCAAACACATGTTTGGACACAGTTTAGACTCGCACACACAGTTTAGCAATCAATTTCCCCTCACACAATGCCATTTCGTGAGTTGTTTTCACTGATATGTACATTTTTATTCACACTTTCCCCTAATATTTGCAATTTTTTGTACACATTGTTTGGCCGAAGTATTGAATTGCAAAATTCAGAAAAGTGTAAATTTTGGAGGATAGCGGTGTTCTGGTTCACACATTGGTTCAAAAAATGTGAATTATGTTGTTTCTCATTAAAATGCAAACAAAATTGAATCCCCCCAACCCTAATCCTATGAACAGTTACTTGGCATAAGTCCCATTAAACTTGGTGGGACTTTCGTCTGAGAAACTATGCATAGGATTACACTACAGATTAGAAGTTTTAAAGAGTGTTGAGAAATCATTTTGCTATACTTTAGCAGTAACCTTCACCCTTGCCCTGCCCCATTCAGGTAAGCTGCAGTGATGCTGCTGTTGAGAGGGCAGATCTGCTCCACAACACTAGACATTACTGGTTAGATCCCACTGAACCTATTGGGCTTGCCGATCAGAAGGTTGACAGTTTGAATCCCCGTGACAGGGTGAGCTCCTGCTGATCTGTCCCAGCTCCTGCCAAGCTAGCAGTTCAAAAGCATGCCAGTGCAAGTAGATAAATAGGTACCGCTGTGGTGGGAACATAAATGGCATTTCTGTACACTCTGGTTTCTATCATGGTGTTCTGATATGCCATTAGCAGTTTAGTCATGCTGGCCACATGACCCAGAAAGCTGTCTGTGGACAAATGCCGGCTCCCTCAGCCTGAAAGTGAGATGAGTGCTGCCCATAGTCACCTTTGACTGGACTTAACCATACAGGGGTCCTTTACCTTTACCTTATCTGTTGTAACTCAGATGTAGATTTGTGTTTGCGTATGCAGCCATCCCAGTTGATATATCATGTGAGCTGTGTGCAGTAGGCCACTGGCTCTTCCTCTGAGTCACCGTTTTACATCCAGCTCCATATAGCCACTAACTATCATGCCTGACTCCAGTAGGTTGCCTTGTTTAAAAAACCAAAGTAGACACAGCAACCCTGAAGTTTGTCCAAGCAAGACTGCTCTATAGTGATTTAATTTCTCACACAGGCATAAGTCAAGAAGAATATTTTATGTTCCATATTTATTTAGGAATGGTGGCCCCATCTGCACTACACATTTATAGCAGTATCATATCACTTTAAATTGTTATGATTTCTCCCAAAGAATCCTGGGACCTGTATCCTGTCAAGGCTGCTGAGAGTTGTGAGGAGATTCTGATTTCTCTCACAGAGTTAAAGTTCCCAGACTTCCCTGGGAAGAGGGATTGGTTGTTAAACCACTCGGGGAATTGCAGCTTCTTCCCCACTGCTATTTCACACAACTGTCACCTGCACATGTGCAATGCCAGTCTCAAATATGCACACCTCAATTTAACTGTGAAGTGAATGTGGCTTACAATTTCAAATCAGAAGGAAGCTGGTTTGAGCTTAAGAAACTGCTCGATAGATATGGATTGCAGCTGAAGTCATGTGTGCACAGTTTCAAAAATGAGTGGTGGGAGGGCACCAGGGCTGGAATAAATGATAACATGTACACAGCTTGAGTGGACAATGGAATATAGAGTACTTTATAAGTATTCTGGACTGTTATATACCTCATCAAGCTTCTGGAGCCAACGAAGAAGAAGAAGAAGAAGAAGAAGAAGAAGAAGAAGAAGAAGAAGAAGAAGAAGAAGAAGAAGAAGAAGTTGTTGTTGTTATTATTATTATTAGTAGTACCTCAACCATCTGACTGGGTTTCCCCAGCCACTCTGGGCATCTCCCAACAGAATTAATGATAATGATGATGATGACGACGACGATAACAACAACAACAACTACTACTATAAAGTGATAAAACATCAGACATTAAAAACTTCCCTAAACAGGGAGTCATTGTACTGTCTCCACCTCCACAAATTCTCAGATGAATTCAAAGTTCATTCTCTCTGTTTCCGAACTCCTGGAACAGCCTCCTCCAACATGGGCCATGCAGATGTTTTGGGTTACAACTCCCATCACTTCCAGACAGAACAGCTTTGATGATGGGTGTTGTGGTCCAAAACATCTGGAAGTGGGGGATGGGGAGGCTGCAATATCTCTAAGTGTAGGCATACTCCCTGGGTAGAGTCCCAGACAGATTTTATCCTAATTTTGAATCACTGTTCCATAAATGCTATTTTATCTGACGGATCTTATGGCTTGCTTTCTTTCTCATGAGGAAAATGGTGTTGCTCTTTTGGGGACACACAGGTAATGGAATGGGCCAGAATTTCCCTGGCACATCCTCTGAAGAGCACTGGGTTCCTGAGATAACTCTTTTACCTCCCTTCTCTTTGCATGTTTTGGTGGAATTTGTATGTTCAGCAGCTGCCTAATCAATAGGAAAGAAATCAATGTGTGTGAGCCATTAGCTCCAAACAGAGGGCAAGCTGTTAACAAGGCATGCCAGCTGGAATAACAGTTTTTGGTAAAATATTCCTGGGGCGGTAGGTAGGTGGGCTTTGAGGACATGGGGTCAGATTAAGGTATGAGTCAGTCTGTGATGATGGCTCTAAACCCTTCAGCAAGCAGTCATGTGCTTCTTCTTACCTGTCGTGACTCAGTGGAGTACAACTACACCTTTCCTCTACTGGTGACCAGTGCTCATTGTGACCGGTAGGGCAGAAGGAAGGGAGCCCAAATAGTACAGACAGCCAGAGCCAATGAGAAGCAGAGCCAACTAATTCTAGTTTTGTCGCTATCCTCTTACCTGCTGAATTCTACAAGGGCAGCAGTGAGACAAAGGAGGCGAAGGAAGCTGACAGGCACTTCTGTCCCCTGGAATGGTTGTAAGCAGAAAGGCAGGGAGGTGGAGGCTGGCTGATGGCAGAGTGCGGTTTTTGGGAAAGTGCCCCGTTTTCCCTAATGGACCAGCCTCCATTGCTTCCCCCTCTAATTGCGCACATCTACTCCCTGTTCTGAAAGGGAGGTTGTATATCTTTGCCTAAGACACGCACACATGGCATATCTCAGAAAGTAACACACGGTTGCTAGTCCTCAGCATTCTGGGGCTTGGAGTTCAAGAGGCTGAACAGAAGCAAGTCACCTACCTGGGCCTTAAAACCTAGAACTGTAGAGGGAAGAAACTGGGCTTCTGATATGAATGGAATTTGTGCTGTTTTTATGTCTTGCTTTTCCAGAACACAGGAAGATGCCATATACTGGGTCAGATGATTGGTCCATCCAACTCAATAATGTCTATTCTGACTGGCAGCATCTCTCTGGCTTTCCAGCTGGGAGCTCTACCTGGAGTTTTCAAAGACTGAACCAGGGACTTTCCTTATGCAAAGCAGATGTTCTACAGCTGAGATAAGGTCCCTGTCCTACTGTGATGTGTGCGTGTGTAAATATATATGTTGTCTTAGCTGTCTTAGATAGGTTTCACTTTAAATGATGGGATGCAAGCCATGCTTGGGATGATGGATGCTGTGGTTGAAAGGCAGGGGAGAACTGTTTTAAATGAATAAACAATAAACATAACTGCTCAACAAAGATGACAAAAAGGTGGGAGTCAAAGCAGCAAAGGTGGGGAGACGTAAGGACCATAAATAATGTTATGTCTTTTTTTTTTTTTAGTCTTGATTAATTCATCAAAAACTACTACATTTCCTTCATTCTGTAAGCATGATAATTAGCTCGGATTGGAAACCCTACTATACAGTAATAAGTATGCAGAGACTCAATGAAGAAAAATATATCCACCCTTTGACAATTCCTTAATTACCTGTATCAAAAAGAATGGTGAAATTTTACCGGGAGATGAATGATACTCATGAAGAGATTTGGGGGGGTGTACTTTAAAAAGGGACTGATACTGGACTTTCATCTTGATGGTGTGAGCAGAAGAGAGGGTCCCAGGCAAAATTTGTCCCCCCTCCCCAGATATTAATACTTAATGCTGATTATAATGATGGAATAGTGAGCAAGTACAATGCCATGTTTCATTGATTACAGGAATGAGTATTAGTGGCAGGCTGTCACTATGGTGAAGGCTGCCTGTATCACTCCCCCCCCCCCGAAAAATTCATAGAAAGTTATCTAAAGTAGCCTTTACCAACTGGTGGCTATCTTTTATGGACTACAAATCCCATCATCAGCCAGCATGCTTCTCTACAGGGATGCTGCCAGGAGCTCCTGGGCTCTATCTATCCTCCCCTTGCCCTGCCCAATAAAAACAACAACATGTGCATTACTCTACCTGGGACCTTGACTACCTGTGAATTCTATACAGGTAAACAGGAAGAGAAAAAAATACAGAAGAGGTGACTTCACCCACCTTCAGCTTTGGCATAACCCACTTTGCCTGTTGCTCTGACCATTTCCCCCCAGGGAAATGCAGCCTTGGACCTCATCATTGTATAACTAAATATTAAAATGATTTACTTGTTTGCTTTTGAAAGGAAGATATCCACAGCTATTAGGTAGGATGCTCAAGGCAGCCATCCTAATTATAAAGACTTCCCCAGGTGGAATTATCTAATACTTAAGAGGAGTGTGTGTGTTTGAGCAAGATAGAGAGAGAAAAAACCCATTCACACATTTGAAGTCTTCTTGGCAGCAAAATGGATACACCAAAGATGCGAGAAATATTGAGCCCCTGGAGTGGCGATGATTCATGTTGATGGTTATCAATACAGAATGGTAACAGGTCTTGTTCCTAAAAGGGGAAGGTGCAGATGGACACGAGAAAGGCCTTTTGCAGCTTCACCCGTCTCACTTTCATGATCTGCTAAAGACAGAACCCACAGCTTATTCAGGCTCTGCTTCTGATCCTCAGCTATCAGAAACACACAAACCCCTTTCCTGGAAATGATTCTCTGAGGTACAGACTTGACTGCTTGGGGCAGCTGTCAGGGACTTAGCATAGAAATGTAAGAACTGCCACAGCGGATCAGCCCATCAGTCCATAGAGTTCAGGATCCCATCTCCAAAGGGGCCAGTGCTGAATGCTGCAATGGAAGCTACAGGCAGGGCATATGAAGGAGAATGCTGCCCTTTGTTCACATCCATCTTCTGGCATTTAGAGAGTTTGGGGTGTTTTGGAACGTTTCAGCTAATAGTCAATACCAGGGATGTCCTCTTTCCTTTAAAGAATATG
Source organism: Podarcis melisellensis (assembly GCF_964234715.1). Classification (NCBI taxonomy): domain Eukaryota; kingdom Metazoa; phylum Chordata; class Lepidosauria; order Squamata; family Lacertidae; genus Podarcis; species Podarcis melisellensis. The sequence continues at coordinate 48,786,879 of NC_138542.1, read as the reverse complement.
TTTAGTCCTGAACACTTTCACCCAGATTCCTTTGGGCCACCGTGTCTGTCACTTTTACAAAACACTGATATAGCTTGGGGCATGAAGAGTCTGATGCGACTGCAGATTTTTCTCATTCTGTAAAGTCCAGTTATGCACATTTGAGCAACTGGCAGAGCCTAAAAGTGAAATGTTGAACTGTTGAAAAGAAAAGAAAAGAAAACACAACTTCAGAACATATATTTGCAGTTCAGTAAAGGAAAACTGAGCTTGCATTATGCACTGGTCAGTTTCAGACTCACAGGAAGGCTCCGTGAGGTAAACAGACCAATCAAAAGCTTGTGAACTCAGTGAGCAAAGCAGCCTAGAAGGGTCAAACTTAAGGGACCTTGCATGGCATATTCCTGTCTTCACAGGCAAGTGGACATTTGAATACAATTACAGTTTAAACGTGGGACACAGGTGGCGCTGTGGGTTAAAGCCTCAGCGCCTAGGACTTGCTGATCGAAAGGTCGGCGGTTCGAATCCCTGCTGCGGGGTGCGCTCCCGCTGCTCGGTCCCAGCGCCTGCCAACCTAGCAGTTCGAAAGCACCTCCGGGTGCAAGTAGATAAATAGGGACCGCTTAGCAGCGGGAAGGTAAACGGCGTTTCCGTGTGCAGCTCTGGCTCGCCAGAGCAGCGATGTCACACTGGCCATGTGACCCGGAAGTGTCTCCGGACAGCGCTGGCCCCTGGCCTCTAGAGTGAGATGGGCGCACAACCCCAGAGTCTGTCAAGACTGGCCCGTACGGGCAGGGGTACCTTTATCTTTACTTTACAGTTTATACAGTATGGAGGGAAACCAGTCACCCCGACAGTTAACACACAACTGATGCAGGAAGCCCTGAAGGCATTTGCTATTGACATGATCCGATAAGATTACAAATCCTAGGAAATGTTAGCAAAACTATGAGGAAAGAAAGATCAACTTTACTATCTACTTCAATATTTCAGATATTGCTTTAGGAGTATCGCAGACACAGAGGCAGCCGTGGATTTGGCACTGGAGGCACAGCAACCAAAGTATTAGAGATGTGAATCTTAGAGAGGGGAAAACGGGTCCTTTCTCTCCATGCTGTCACTCCATCAACCTATGTCAAAACCCAGAAAGGAGTAACACATAATTTCTAAAATCAGAGGTGCTGGGGTTTTAAGCTGGTTTGGAAGTTACACCTACTTCTTTTCTCCCCTGCCCAGTGTTTTTGGTACTTGCAGGTGGGAATAGCCAAGCAGAAAAGCAGTTTTCTTACTGCTTTCTCCCCAGGTCTGAGGCTTGCCATTCAGATGTTCCAGGCTGAATCCTGGAAATCAGACAGACTTTGCCATCTTCTGCTTCTGTGACAGTTGTTCCTAGTAGTGATATGCAAGAGTGGGAGACCAGCTTGGGTTGAGGCCCTGCCAAAGGTTGGGCTATGGGATCCAGATGTTTCAGGCAGTGGTTCTTGTAGTCTGCCCTTGGGAGCATATTCTTCCAGACTTCATTGTCTCCCAGTTTGTTTCCCAGCCCAGTTCATGGTGCTGGGTATTATAGATGCATCCGTAGATGGTTTGGGAGCCATATATTTTAAGGACTGCCTCTTGCTACATGAACCTTCCTGCCCACTATTGTTGTCATCTTGCTCCAAGTCCTGGCGCTTTCAGAGGTGCAGTTGCCTGGATTGCAGAACAAAGCCTTCTGGGTCGCAGCACCGAGTCTATATACACTTCACAGAGAAGCCACACTGGCCCTCTCTCTTGTGATTTTTCGGTAAACTAATTTTTGCAGGCTGTTTGGTTGGTGGTGTTTCTAATGGCTCTGCTTTTAGGTTTCTGTATATTTATGGATTGTTTTCATGTTTTTATTATTTTGCATATTTTTATTTTTTATTTGTATTTTAGTATTAGTTTTAATTTGCAGACTTTTATTATTATGTGGCCTTTTTAAGGGGAGAAAGGTGGGGGGTATTAATGTTTGTTTTTTTAAAAAAATGATTGCATCTGATCCCAATAGTTAAAAATCCATGCAGTCAGCATGCCTACCAATTCCACACAAGTATGATGACGCAATAGTGATTTAAGCATGCAAGTACTGTATGGACTTAAAGGCTGAATCTTTCACATGGCCAGGTTATAAGGAAGTCAACACAGAGGAAGCCTGAGTGAAGATTTCAGCACCCAGCTAATGCAAGGATGTGAATAATCAGCACACTGCATATGAGGGCATGCATCCAGATATACAGCAGACCCATCAGCTGTATGCAGAAATCCAGCAATTGCACTGATCTCCTTTCCAGCATTAGAGTAATTGTCCTTTGACTGTAGGCATGCATGGTAGTAACACGTCCTCATGTGGTGGATGATGCATGCAATGTATTATGTGTGTAAATCTACTGCTCAGTTGCCATGTTTTTGGTATTTTGCCAAAAGCAACAAGATACTCTTGTTTGACACATACCACTTAGGGTCTTATCTGGAGCTGACCTATATTCATATTAAGCTCCGTTTGTTCTGGCCTGCGCTCTCTCTCTCCCTCTCTCTCCCCCTCTCTCTCTCTTTTACACACACACACACACACACCCCACAGACCTCCCCCCCTTGAATAAACACCTTTCACATCCAAGGACAATGTAAAAATAAAATGATCGCAACTTGGCCCCTCTGGGAATTTCAGTTTTACAGCTTGTCCCGTTATGATGCTGCTAAAATTCACAGCCTAGTTCGAGAGAGAGAGAGAGAGAGAGAGAGAGAGAGAGAGAGAGAGAGAGGGAGAGAGAGAGAGAGAGAGAGAGAGAGAGAAGAGGGAGACAGACAAAAGAGGATGCGGGAAAGCAGAGCTAAAAGGTTAGCCCAAGGGGGAGAAACTTAGGTAACTGGGAAGTAGTACTCTGCATGAAGAGAACTAATGAGAGAGACAAGAAGAAGAAATGGAAGAAGGAAATGCATACAGTTAGAAGGAGAACGACCAGCTATTTTTGAGATCAAAATTAAGAAAGGAGCAGAGATGAAGGCGCATGTTCCCCAGGAATGTTCCTTTGATTAAGGCATGACACGTACGCATTATTTACATATTATTAATACAGTTGGGAATGTATACATGACCAAGCATCACAGCCCTCATTAGCAGTGGTAGGTATAGTGATGTAGAATAATAAGGCATATCCATGATAAAAGTCAGGGCTGGCTCTGCTTTGCAGTAGAGTTAAGCAGGTAGCATCATGGGTTTGTAGGAGAAGAAGAAGACAGGAAGTGGTGTGTGGATGGTGTAACAAGTTTTTGGAAGTGTTGGCACCAGCAAAATGTCTGGGACTGGCCCCAAACAAAGGTGCCGGTGAACCATTTGTGATACAAAACAAAAAAAATTCCTTCCAGTAGCACCTTAAAGACCAACTAAGTTAGTTCTTGGTATGAGCTTTCGTGTGCATGCACACTTCTTCAGATACACTGAAACAGAAGTCACCAGACCCTTCTATATAGTGAGAAGGTGGGGAGGGGTATTACTCAGAAGGGTGGTGGGAATGGGTGATTGGCAGATAGCTGTGATGAGCCTGTTGATGACTCTTAACGACTGCAATAGGTCTTACAGGAAAAAGCAAGGGGTGAGAAGGTGAAAAATGGCTTTGTCATGTATAATGAGATAAGAATCCAATGTCTTTGTTCAGACCAGGTCTCTCCATGGTTTTAAGTTTGGTAATAAGTTGCAATTCAGCAGCTTCTCTTTCCAGTCTATTTCTGAAATTCCTTTGTAGTAGAACAGCTACTTTGAGATCTTGTATAGAATGTCCTGGGAGATTGAAGTGTTCTCCTACTGGTTTCTCTGTCTTGTGATTCCTGATGTCCGATTTATGTCCGTTTATTCTTTGGCGTAAGGTTTGGCCTGTTTGTCCAATATAGAGAGCTGAAGGACACTGTTGGCATTTGATGGCATGCACAATGTTAGACGATGAGCAATTAAATAGTCCCGAGATGGTATGTGTGATGTGGTTGGGGCCAGTAATGGTGTTGTCCGGGTGTATGTGGCAGCAAAGTTGGCATCTGGGTTTATTGCAGGCTCTGGTGCCAGTGTCTGTGTTAAGTCTGGTTGTAGTATTATTGTGGGTTAGGAGTTGTTTAAGATTTGTGATACAGTATATGCTGCTGTATATACACCTTTTGCAAACTACTGCCTAGCTGGTAAAACATTGTCTCTGACCCAGATTCAGGTTTGTCTCATTCATATCTGTCTATTAGAGATATATGTTGTTGTTTAGTTGTTCAGTAATGTCCGACTCTTTGTGACCTCATAGACCAGAGCAGGCAATTTCAGTTCTTCCTAATATACTGTACACATTTTCCCCAATGTGCACATTTTTGATGCAATTTTGCCTAATATACACATATTTTTTTTTGCAAAGCAATTCCCTGTAATATATACATTTATATGCACCCTTTATCATAGTATAAGCATTTGCATTGCCTTGGGAACATCACTGCAAAATTCAGAGAAGTGAACATTTCAAAGGATAGCTGTGTTTTGGTTCACATCGTGTTAAGAAAGAGCAAATTAGGTAGGCTCCCCTTTAAATGTGAACTGGATCAAATTTCTCCCCCATCACAGCTATCTATATATTACACACACAAACACAAAATAATCTGCATCCAGTGGAGGGATTTATCCTTGAAATCTCTGCCACCACTTGCCCATTATCTGAATGCAGGTAGGAGACCCATAAATCCAAGCAGTGTGCATTTGCTGGGAGAGTCCTGAATGCCCCTCCCTGTCTAGGCTAGAGCTAGGTCCATGTGCTTTCTCCCCACACTTGACTGCCCTAGTGCGACAGACTAGCAATAAGAGCAAACTTCAGCAAACAAGGCCAGAACATTTGGATTTCCATAGGCAAACAGAATTGCATTGTCAAAAGATATTTAATAGTTCACTACACACATATACTATGTTTGGAGAATATAAACAAATGATACATGCGCTTATGAGACATAAACCCCAGTTAGATATTTGCCGCCAGGGAAGGCTGGGGAGGTTTACTTAGTTGTGCTATGAACAGCACTGGCGAAAACATACTCGCCTAGTCAGAGATCAATGTTTATCCCCAAGAAACCAAGATGAGAACGCAACAGTGTAGTCTTAAGAGAAATACATACTTGGCTTGGACTGGTTCTTACAGTCAGCTTGTCTATGACTAACTTAGGCCAATATATTTCAGTTGGTCTACTCTGAGTAAGTGCTTGTTAAATACAACCAATTACTCTAAGATCTATTCTGAGTGAACAAATAACTGTCAGGTAAGCATATCTTAAGGGACACGGGTGACATTGTGGATTAAACCACAGAGCTTGGGACTTGCTCTGTCCCTGCTCCTGTCAACCTAGCAGTTTGAAAGCACATCAAAGTGCAAGTAGATAAATAGGTACCACTCCGGCGGGAAGGTAAACGGCGTTTCCGTGCGCTGCTCTAGTTCGCCAGAAGTAGCTTAGTCATGTTGGCACATGACTCGGAAACTGTATGCCGGCTCCCTCGGCCAATAAAGCGAGATGAGCGCCGCAACCCCAGAGTTGGTCACAACTGGACCTAATGGTCAGGGGTCCCTTTTACCCATTTAAGCATATCTTACTTCCCACGTAATCTTGTGCAGTCCCTAAGATTGTCTTCCAAGGACCTTCTTCAGGTCCTCACCATCTGATCTAGGGTGGGTGCTGACTTGTGATAGGACCTTTTTGGTGCTACCCTCCCCAGAAAAACTTGCATGACACTTCCTTTGCGATCCTCAATGCTGGGTGAATATTTCTATTATATCTAAGCCTTTAAACAAATGAGACTGTTTCATATTAGGTATATATTTTTAACTGGTCCAGTACTACCTCAGTGCTGTGTATATTTAAGTGGTTCCAGCACTACCTCGCTCCCCTCAGCCAAGCAGTTAACAGAGCCCCCCCCACCACTGGCTTGTTCAGCTGGGGGGTGAGAGGTGTCTTCCACACTCCAGCTGAGCAGTTCAGCAAAACCCCAATGCTCCTCGGCTCACATGTGAGCCTGAGAAGCATCAGGACTCGCTCACTGTTTAGGGCTGGGCCATGTATCTCAGCTGCTTCTTCTTTCCCTAAGGCAGGATAAGCAAACAGTATAAATTCCAGTTATCATGATATATCAGCATATACCGGTATTTAGGTGCTGATATATCATGGTGTTAAAAAGAAAGTAGTGCCCAGCCCTAGCACTAATCCAGGGGTTAGCAAACTTTTTCAGTAGGGGGACAGTCCACTGTCCCTCAGACCTTGTGGGGGGCTGGACTATATTGGGGGGGGGATGAACAAATTCCTATGCCCCACAAATAACCCAGAGATGCATTTTCAATAAAAGCACACATTCTACTCATGTAAAAACACCAGGCAGGCCCCACAAATAACCCAGAGATGCATTCCCGGACTGTCTGTGGACTGGATTGAGAAGGCAATTGGGCTGGATCCGTCCCCCGGGCCTTAGTTTGCCTACCCATGCACTAAACTAAATCATCAGAGGCTGAGCTGTTGTGCTATTCAGAGTGGCAATTTGCTTAGCTATTTCTCCTGTTGGACTTCCAAGATGAGACCTGAATCCCAAACTCATAAGGCAAGATTCACTGAAAACCCTACTTACAAGTAGTGGGAGAGTCCTCTAAACTTGATAGTCGTTGAAAACAATTAGAAGTTCTTTTCAGTTAAAAAGTAGAGAGCAAGGGCAAGGAATCCCTTAGATTTTTTAAATGATAAGCATGTGAGCATGTTTGCACTCTCCCCCTGCTCTCCCGTTCCAATCGCAAAAGCCCTAAGAAACTGTGTCAGAGGTTTGTGCCCAATCCCAGCTCACTTGCCATCCAGCAACCATTTCACACATTTTTCGCCTGCCAATAAGCAGACACTAGTTGTGAGCAAAGGCTGGATGAGCCATGGAAGGCTTTCATTCTGCATTTTAAGTGAGTTCCTGGCAGGAGATGGTGCCGCAGACCCCGTGGGTATGTTCTGCAGACCCGCAAGGGTCCCTGGACCCCTAATTGGGAACCACTGTGCTAGACTACTCCTTGGCTGTGTTGGCTGGAGAGGCTGATGGTGGGTTAGAGCCCAATGTCAGGAGGACCACAGATCCCCCAAACCTGTTTTAAAGAGACGGTTATTATTTCAAACCATTCGCCACTCTGAAACTTCTGTTAGAGCAGAAGGGTAGAAACATATGGTAGAGATGAACTTTTATTTGCTTACCTATAAGTGAATATCAGGTGGCGGGGTGCAAGGAAGAAATAAGGAAGAGAGAGGAGAACGAAGGTGGACTCTTAAGAGGGGTCCTGCCTAACACAACCTTTTCTGTAGGCTTTCCAGATTGCAACTCAAAGGAGGACCATTGAATATCCCAGCTCTCAATGGAGACATATGCTGTGCTCCCCCCACCCCAAACACATATGCACAAATGCCATCTGTTTGCAGCAGTGCAGACTGTGCAGTATTTCTGCGCAGGGGAAAGGTCTGATGGGGTAACTGCGCTCTGCTCTCTCTTTGGCTTCCTTGTCTTCAGTTGTTGTTTGATAGGACGACGGTGGTTCAGCACGTGCCTTCAAAGACAGGAGGCTCAAAAGACAGGGTGATGAGTCCATGGCCTTTCAGCTGTTGTTGAGACTCCATCTCTAATCAGACCCGGGTTTTAATATTCTTTAGTGGGTCCCTTGTACATCTACAAACACAACTGCACCCTTTCCTGTTAACCATGCAGCATAGCAGGAGAACAGCTGAACAGCTGCTTTATTAGACAGGTGATAAAGAAGACTAGCTCTGAGACCAGCGTACACAGAACTGAGCTGGTGGAGGCCTGAAATACTCACCCACCATAAATCCCACCCACTGATTCATGAGAGGAGCAATGGCTGAAGCCAATTTCATTTTAACCCTTTATACACAATATACCACACCAGGGAGGATGGCGGTAGTAGACCTACAACCTACAAGTGGGGGGGGACAGGTCCCCCCATCCCCGCTTTAAGCTTTTAAACATCCAAGATTGGGTTGGGTTGTTGTTTTTTTGCATCTTAACAGTCTCATTTTTGCATGGGGATACCTTCGTCCCCAACTGATTGCACCGATTCCTCTGAGCTGCATTGTAAATTCAGTTTGGGAGTCTACAAATTCCATTGAATCACAAATTATTTTGAATTGAGGCCCTTTATGAATCCCCCTGCTTCTTGACTCAGCTGTGGTTAACAAAGGCAACCAAATAATGTTACGTATGAGTTCATGTGGGCAAGGAAAGGATGAAATTAAAATACAGAACAAACTAATATACCACATGGAATAGAAAACCCCCGCTCTAATGCTACCCTGACACAACCTCTAGTCTTCATCTGTTAAGAAAACATATCCACAATCAGGGTCTTTTAATATCTTACTGTTATATTTATTGTAAACCACTTATAGGTTTTATTACAATCAAATGGTTTATTTATTTTGTTAAATAAATATGTCAGGATATGACTCCCCGAGTATATTTTCCCAGAAATTCACATTCAGTAGCAATAAATACCACTAATGTGATACTTAGCCACAGCCCTTATTATCTTTATTTACTTGGGCCCTATATAAAAGTGTTGGCCCAAATAGCTGTTAAGTCCTTTCAAGGTTAATCTGATTAACCTTGGAAGTAAGTATTCCAAAGGTGAATGCCACTTCAAATTCAAATACACTTAGAGTATCTTAGGAACGAAACTCTCTTGTTCCTGACAGCTGCCAAAGATGGCCTAGAGTTCTCTTCAGATTCTGAGGAATCCTCAATTCACATTTCTCAATTCCATTTCTCTTCTTCTCACTGTTCACCCTTCCCTTCCTTCCAAAAAGCTTTCCTCTGTTGATCATGACACCTGCCTCCTCCTGCCATTTCCCCTCACCTTTCTCCACACAACCCATTTCTCACCCTGCTTTAATCTCTGTGACACATTGGTCTAGCCCTTAATATTGATGCTATGCTATTCACGGTTGCTTCTTGTGGCCATTAGCTGGAGGGAATAGTGGGCAACCGATTCTCTCCTGTTATTTTTGTCCCCTGCCTACCTTCTCTGGCTCTCCTTACCTCCTCGCCTCCCTTTCCCCATCAGCTCTTCCACCCCTTCTTGTCTCCTGCACCTGGTCCATGGCCTATTTCCTCCTGCCACCGCCACTGCCACACAGACATTACCCGTCTCCCCCGATCTCTTGGTGGTTTTGCCTCCTTCACACAGCCCATCTTTCTGCATCTCGGACACTTCCAGGCCCTCACTCACTCTCTCCCATACTGAGAGGAGGCGGCGGCGGCAAAGAATTTGCTGCTGACCGCTGCATTGCTAGGAGGCAAACACATGCCTGGCCTTGTGCAGGCCAGTTTCCGCCTGAGTGCCCCAAGTCACATATCCCCAGCATCATCTCTGGCACTGAGAAAGCAGATGGTGTAATAAATGAGTGCAGTCTGATAGTGGGGGAGGAAGGGGGTGCCTGCCTGGGATACCCCCGCCCCTCATAAACACACACACACTCAAACATACACAGAGAAACTCAAGCCATGCCCTCATTATCCGGTTCCAGCCCAACCTCCTAACCAGCAGCACAGAGCAAAGCAGCGGCATAACTCTGGCCTGAGCATCAAGTGGGATGCCTGAGAAGCTGGGCTGCAGAAGAAAGGAGGGGTATCCCTTCAGGATGGGGTCAAGATCTGACATTGCAATGAGCTTGCTTATCTGGAGACAGGAATAAGGGGAGGAACGTGACTGGTAAAAATGGGGACGGGGGGAAATGCCACTGCAAGCTCAAATTGGTGGTCTGTTCCAGAACTTCATGGGCAGGGACTTATATAGCTCCATAGAAAAGAACTGGCAGGGCTCGTTGCAGCTTGGTAGAGGGACACAGAGTTTTCTGCTGCCCAGAAGCCTCCTCTTTGGCGATGCGCTTTCTGCCCCATCTCTCCTGCGAGCCCCTGTCACTTTGGCTTAGTTGTGTCTCCTATCTGTGAGAACAAGTGAAAGCCACACCACTAGGCTGACTCTGGCGACAGGGCTATCGGCAGCAGAAGTAGCAGCAGCTGTGACTCAATCCTTGCCCAAGAGAAACGTCCCCGGGCTTTCCAACATGAGAACACGGAGGATGGGAAGAGCTTTGTTTTGAGGCTCAGCTTTTGACAGATATACAACACTGAAACCAAGCCTCATCTAGTACACGGGCCACGGACACGAAGCAAACATTCTCAGAGAGCTTCCTGCCGAGCGGCAGCCTGCATCTTCTTTTGTAAACCTCGAAATCTTCCACTCCAGGCTCCCATGTGGATTCCGAGCTTGTTTTATAGTGAACAGGGAATCCAGATTACGAACTGGAATTTTCATGGTGATGTCATGTGGATGGTGCCAAAAACACATGTGCAGCACTCATGAGGCGAGGGAGCACCCTGGGTTCAAGAGAGCATCATTTCTGAGTTCACCATGGCTCCTCCACCAATTGCTTCAGCTTTCTGAGTCATGCCTGGGAGATGGAAGGGTAAGAAACAGAAGCTGAGGAGGTAGCCAAGGAGATGCAGTGGCCTCCTGGTACCACTTTTCCTTCATACACATCCCTGAGCCTTGTTCCCCTTGCTCCAGAAACCACAGATATCTGCTGTGAATACATCTGAATGTCAGACTCTGCCAGTGTGGAGTAGTCTCTTCAGAAGCATTCACACTGGATTTATGGTACAGATGTGCCCCTCGCACAGAGTATAATACTGGGAGCCCAGTATGATTGACACAGAACTGGCAGTGGCATTTATGTTTTTACTTGTCTAAAGGACAGCAGGAAAGCTGATTCAGTAAACACATGGTCATGTGCTAAAGCCTTTTATGTACTGAAATCTTTTACTGCTCTTCAGTCTTGCTTTATTAAAAGCCTTTCAGCCTAGCTCTTTATCAGCTATGCTGTTTTATGACCCATCCAAATATTTATTATAGATTAGGAATTAAGTGAATGCTGATGTATAGTATATCTTGGCTGTAGTGCCTGCGTTTTGCAATGGGGCGAAGATGGCTATTACATTCTTGGGATATACCATTTTCCTGACCTGTTTGCTATATGAAGAACCTGTAGTTTTGCTTCCACCTGCCACAAATATTGGCAGCAGTCAAATCTTTGTAGTTCTAAAGATGTTGCCCTGAACTATGGTTTAGAATACACCAAAGTTAAGAGTATTAGGTAAAAGACTTTTGAAATGCCTGAAGCTTTCATTTACTTTTGTTGGGCAGCTTTGTGTTAGCTTTAGGCCCAAGTTTTGCTAAGCAATGACTAACCACAAAACTTTAGTTACATGCTACTCACTAAATGTGATTTAATATAGAGGTAGGTTGAAGAGCCAGCCGGATGTATAAAATATATGCATATACTGTACGTACCTTAATTCGATCTTTGCTGAATATGCAGCAATCAACACCCATGGGTAGTGATTATTTTTTTTAAGAGTGGGCATAAAGGGGAAACTATCAAGCTGTGAGGGGAGACTTTGTCAGACAAGGCCTCCTTCCATCTGCCTTACTCCACCCTCTAGTCTCTGCTTCTCAATTTGTATTGTATTATTTTATGTACTGTGGGTTGCCATTGATTTATTGATTATAGTTTAGAATTTGTTTATTGTAACTGTTGAGTGGACTTCTGTTTAACTTTTATATGTTGATATTATTATTGTATACTATTCTAATGATTGTTGAATGTTATTTTTGTGATGTAGGTTGCTTATTTTAAAGTTATGTTTTGTGTTGTTTTTATGATGTTAGCTGCTCTGAGCTCGGCCTTTGCCCGGATACAAATAATTTTTTATTTTAAAAAAGCTTAATCCCTGAACTGGAATTCTGTTTAAATCCTGTAATGGTTATAGGGGTTGCTCGTGCGTAAGTTGCCACCGCTCCTGGCTAGGTTACCTGGTTAAACCCTTTCTGTCTGGACAGCCCTTCACTCCGTGGCTGTTTCAGTCGCTGGCAGAATCCGTCAGTGGGCGTTTCTTGAACCTCTTCCAGCAAAGAAGTTCTTTGACGTCAAGTCTCCGCCTACTCTCCCTGCGCGGAAGTCTTCTGCGCAGGGTGGGTGTGGGCAGCGGAGGACCCGTGCTCTCCCCGTTGGTCTCCGGCGAGGAGTCCTGGAGCCCCCTCGCCGATTCCCCCATCTGCCCCCCTTTACCCCTGGTGTTACGCTGATTTCCTTCCCCAGCCAATGAGCTGCCTCTCTCCCTGCTGGGCCCTTCTCCAGCATCACTTTGGAGCCTTGCCTCCGCCTCTAGCTCCGATGGCAGTTCCCTGACAAATCCTGCTCATATGAGCCACCCAAAACAGTTCGAATTGTGGTTAGTATGTGGTGTAACCCAGTCATGTGTGGCTCATGACTCCATTGCCCAACATGAACTTGGGGGAATTACTGGTTCTGTTCTGTTCTCATTTTTATTATGCATTTTGTGTTCATATTGTGATTTTGTGTTGTGAACCACCGAGATCTACAGGTATAGGGCGGTATATAAACAAACAAACAAACAAACAAACAAACAAACAAACAAACAAACAATGAGGTACATTGTAATACTGCTGTGTTAGCAGCTTGAGTAACCTCAGTTATGGCCTTAGTGAAAATCTTAATGGTTCAGTGGAGAGCACCAAACTTAATCTCACGTGATCTGGGTTCGAATGCCCTCTCAATCACACTAGATGTCACTGTACAATGAGAATAAGAGTGACCTACCGGGTAGTTTTAAGGGCAAGCTCAAAATTATAAAGCACTTCACACATTCAGAACGATATACATCAATATCAAACTGCATTTTTCTCTATCTGGATAACACTTTGAATTCAATGCAGGTGGTGTAGAACACCACACTAACAGAACAACACTATTTTCCATTTACTTTTGGCAGGGGGAAAAAAAATGCCCCAAATTTTGGGGAACTGGGCCTTTAATGTTGTGAGGCTTAGGCAGATAAACAAATGCTGGGATTATGTGTGATTATGCATGACTTTGTGTTCCAATAATCAATTTATTTTATAGTGCTTGCTTCCTGGAGAGAACTAGAAAAAGATAATTTCCCAGTACTTACTCAGCAATCTTATTGCAACCCCCATGCCGTTCCCATTCACACATATATGGCTTGAGGGGAACTCATGAAAACTGACCCCAACCCAGGCTTGACACACTGGGCTTGTCATATTCACCCTATAAGCACTGCCAGATTATTATTTGTTTTCAAAGATCAGAGTGAAAGAAAAGAAATCCCAGGCTTCTCTTTGGAGAAAGGAAGAAAACATCTCCAGGGGAGGAGATATGTGAGGCTATGACAGAAGAATGAACTAAATTCCTCCCGTGGGGAGTGGGGAAGAGAGAAATCTCCCAAATCAGAAAAGAATTGAGAGAGCCTGTGGAAGTAAAATTGCAGCGATTTCAACAAAGTGTTGGCTAGGTTGCCAACACTCCACCAGAAGGCAGGGATGAAACCTTATGTATTGATTAGGTGTCTATCTATCTATCTATCTATCTATCTATCTATCTATCTATCCTCAAAGGAGCTCAAGGTGGAATACATGATTCTTCCTGCCATTTTATCCCCACAGACCTGGAGCTTCTTGGAGAAAGTCAGGGCTCTATCATTCCCCAAAGCTGTTCAACAGTTATACGGACTACTTTGGAAGGTGGTGGAGTCTCATTCACTGGAGATTTTTAAACAGAGATTGGATGGCCATCTGTCAGGGTTTCTGTAGCTTTGATTCCTGAAATTGCAAGAGTTTGGGTTAGATCAGGCACAGGCAAACTCGGCCCTCCAGATGTTTTGGGACTACAACTCCCATCATCCCTAGCTAACAGGACCAGTGGTCAGGGATGATGGGAGTTGTAGTCCCAAAACATCTGGAGGGCGAGTTTGCCTATGCCTGGATTAGATGCCTCTTGGGGTGCCTTCAAGCTCTAGAACTCCTTGATCCTATGGATTACTGCAGAGGTCTGGGCAACAAGAATCTGCAAGTGAGCAGTTCCCCAGCCACCCACATATTGCTATTTTGGGACACGAGAAACGACAGACCAAGATGACAAAGGAACTGCCCCATAATTAGGGAGGTGCAGAAGCCTATGAACTTCTGTGATTATATCTGTCCAACCACATCACTCTCAGAAGATTTAACTCTTTAGTGTATAAAGTGTTGCGGATGTGTAGCAAGTCTGGAAGGAGCGGGGTGTGTGTGTGATAAAATGCAAGCAGAATTGGCAACCACCCATTTAGGAAAAATAATTGGTAGGGATACATTGATAAAGCATGAAGAAAATAACTTAACATCAGCGGGTAGACAATGCAGATGTTTAAGCATTATCAGCATATAATGCTAACAGTTCAAAGAGAACTTCAGAAATGACAGGGAAGCAATTTGCTACTTCAGATACTTTGTCCATTTGTGAAGACAGCCATTATTTGGTACCAAAGCAGAGCACCTCTCTCCCTGTGTATGTACGTGCAAGTGCCTAAAAGCAAGCAAGAGCTGCATAAGGAAAGGATATGCAGCACTTTTGCTTGTCAGCACCCACATCAGATTCCTGGTCCCCACCCCCACCCCCACCTTAAGACAGCTCCTGAATGTGGATTTATTAGAGGATTCTAGCAGCAGCCCTACTAATTCTGCCTTTAATTGCTGCCTTTTTGGCATAATCCAGATTTGCTCAAGCACAGCAGCACCTTCACTCCTTGTCCATCTCCCATCCTTCTGCTTTAAAGGGCAAGTTCCACACAATATTTCCAGGAATTATTATTATTATTACTTGTGTTAATGTACATTAAGAGTTCAATCAGCAGTTTCTTTGCCTTCACCAACGAGACTGTTTTTCAGGAACTCTCTGCTATTAGCTTTACTAAAAAGGAAGCATCTTTGCAAGAACCCCATGTGCAAAAATGGTAATCTGCACCTCATATCTCTTGTCAAAGGTATTTGCAGCTAATGAGATTGCTTGATTGATGCCTTTCTGTATCGTTGGCACTTATAGATGGCGTATGGAAAGTCACAAGTCTTTTGTTTCTGGATTGGTTTTGGGTAAGTGTGCTACAACTCTGCGCACATTGGGCCATATTAATATGCTTTGAGTTGTACGGGTTTTGTAACATGATATTTTTAGACTTTATTTATGTGCAGCATGTTACGACCTGCCCTGAGCCCTTGGGATAAGGAAGAATTAAAAAAAAATTCAGAACAGATAAATACGTTATGACAAGTCTCTCCAATATAATCTCTCAATGTAAAAGTAGCAAGAGTATTCTATATCACTCCCACAAGATTAATTCTTTATATACCACAGTGGAAATGTCAGAAGCCCATCAGTTACAACTGTACAATGTGACAAGCACTAGTAAAATGGGAAGAAAACGGTTAAGCAAAAGCAAGTTTCAATATGCTAGGCAAAGTCTTAGAAGGCAATTGTGTTCTAACCCTCGGCTGACACAGCCTTTCTTAAATGGTCTGGGCACCAGCAGAGGGCAGTGCATTCTCAGGTGGTAAAAGAGGGAGAAGAAAAGCCCTTAGCAGTTAAGAGAACTACAAACAGCCAGAGAGAATGAGCCAAATCAAAACCATCAATTAAATAATCAAAATAAATGTTGTGAAGTTACATACAGATATTGGTCTTGGTAGTAACGCTGAAGAGCTCATAGAATCATAGAGTTGGAAGTGACCACAAGGGCCATCGAGTCCAATCCCCTGCCAAGCAGGAAACACCATCAGAGCACTCCTGACATATGGTTGTCAAGCCTCTGCTTAAAGACCTCCAAAGAAGGAGACTCCACCACACTCCTTGGCAGCAAATTCCACTGTCGAACAGCTCTTACTGTCGGACACCCAAGATGGCGGCTGTAACAACTTCTCCTCCGTGAACCCTCCTGGATTACAAACCTTTTATAGCCTTTTACAGCCTTTTATAGCCGTTTTTATAGCTGCTTTATTAGACTTTTAATTATTTTACCTCTGTTAGAAGTTTTTAACCGTTTTATCTCTACTGTTGGCCAGTCGTGGCCAATATACGTATTAACAAGGATACTCAAACCTTCTGCTGAGAAAGCCTGCTGCTAATTAGAAACGCCGCCTTGAAGACCGGGTTATGCTGAGCTGCAGAGGAGGAGTAGCAGAGGAGTTGTGTCCACAAAAGATAAGTTCTCTTTTTATCTCCGTTTATCTCTTCTTTTAACCTCCGTAGTCAGTGAGTCAGCGACAAATGGGTCATGGCAAGCGACCAAGATCTGCTGAGAATGGTTGTTCACCTCCAAGAGTAAAGCAGTCAAAGCTTGAATCTCCCTCACCACCTACTAACAATAACAGCCAAACAGAGCAAGTAATTGTTTCTGCTGTCGAAACATACAACCGCTTTTGGCCTCTGTATGATCAAGGGGAGCTGGAAAAGCCAGTTGATCCAGGAGGGGATGGAAGCCATAGGGAAGCCCTCCTCCCTGACACCTTAATTACACCTTCGCCGTCACTAAAACAGGACGCACCAGGGCAAACTGCCCATGAATCAGTACCTGATCAAATACAACTAGTAATCAGGACTTTAAGCTTCATTTTCAAGAAATTGGAAGGGATTTCTTCATCCTTGAATAAACTTTCACAAGCCCTTCTGACTCATCCATCTTCCTCAACTGAGCTATCTAATTTGCATCAATCTCCTGTGCAGCTTGTAAGTGCCTTAAAGAGACAACATGACCAGAAATCTCACCTTAAGGGTTCTAGAAGCAGGCTGCCACTGCCCCAAAGGAACAAGCAATCCTTGATTTTTCAACCTAATAAAATATGTCTATCCATTTTTTCCCATGACGCCCCCAGACTTAGGTGGAATAACCGGAGGATGGCTAAAGGGTACCTACGTGATTTGCTAAACATCCCTTTTTTCCAGATAGATCTTATATCTGTAGTACCCCTAAAGGCCACGCCCTGGCCAAGGAAATTTATGCTCTCCTTCCAGTCTGCAAGGATCCCACATCTTCTTGCAAGACAAAAAGACCGGCTGGCAGCCTGGGAGATTGTAACAACAAGAGTCTTTAAGGACACGAGTGTCAAACCTCTTTTTCCCAACATCTTAACCGGCAATGAATGCTCGTTACCTCCTTCTGTTCCTATAATAAAGGAAAAAACACCTAGCCGGGTACCCCCTGTTCCACCTGCGATCCCAAGTGCCCACCTAGTTACGCTGAGGAATGATCCAATTGCAAGCCGAGATTGGAATATCCCTGAAGAGAGAAATCTCATCTCCTCTTATGGAAAACTCCCTTCAGAAGAACAGCAGGCTATCCTCGACAGATTGGATCTACTCAAACAAAGACTCCTATCGCAAGGGGACCCCTCTATGCCAACGAGAGAGGAGAGCAGGCACTCCATGTCCCACAAGGCGTCTCCATCAAATGCCTTGACAAGCTTTCAACCTGCTACTTTGTTACCCCCTACTGATCTGAATCAGCAGTCACCTGTTGACCAACAGCACCATTCTACCATGGAGGAAGTCGATAAACTCAACACTCCCGTCTCAGACCTTATGTCCAATCAAAATATGGAAGTTGATGAATCCTTTGCTTCAATGCCAGAGCTAGAATCTACCCTGTCTGAAGATCACCAGGAAATGATTATGCATGCACCATCCCCACGTTCACGTCCTTCTATACATCTGCGTGATAATTCTTCTCCATCTGCGCAGCAACTACAAATGATGGCCGGAACACCTCTTAGCGCTACCCTGGTTAAGACTGACAACTCTGACGGATCTACTAGTATTGCCCATCAAAGACCTACTACTACTCACCTCATTGAACAGCATCCGACCTCACCAACTTTGCCTAATTCTTCCTCCCCGGCAAAGCCCTCCCTGCCTGTTAATGTTACCAAATCATGGGTTCGATCAACACAGAAGAAGACCTTATCCGCACAAACTAAAATTACTGATTTCTTCATGGGTCCTCCTTCTACCTCCAAGAACTTATTAAACAACTCAAAGTGACAATTACCGGGACAGCACAAGGATCTGACATTATCTATACTTAGCTGGAACATTGCTGGTTGGAGAACCAAAAAATCAGATCCCGAATTCAGGAAATACATAAATTCATTTAATATCATTCTATTCCAAGAAACATGGGATGAGGAAGAGATTACCATAGACGGCTTCGATCTTCTAACACTTCCGGCCTCCCCTTCCCTGAAAGGCGGTCGCCCCAAAGGGGGTCTTTTGATTGGGATCTCACTCCAACTTCACGCCAAATTCACTCTGGTACGGGCTTCCCCGCCTTTTGCTCTATCTGGACTGATCGCAGAAGGGAAGTCCTCATTACTAATTACTAATGTCTATCTCCCCCCTGAAGGCTCTGCACCTGATCTTGACTGGAGATGGGAATCATTTGAAAATCACCTATTGTCATGTCATACCAAATGCCCTAACTCGTACTCCTTAATTGGGGGAGACTTTAATGCTCGTATTGCCACAAATTGGGACCTACTAACCAAGTCCAAATGGTGGACTCCCCCATGCTTGGAGAACTTTGACTTAGAACATGCCAGAATTAGAACTTCAAAGGACAACAGAGTAAACAAAGCAGGAGTGACCCTTTACCAAATGGCCATTCGCCTGAATTTAGTCGTCTTGAACGGCACCTTCCCCCCCGACATACCGGGGGAGTTCACCCACCTGGGACTAGCATCTAACAGTGTTATCGATTACTGCTTGATCTCTGCAAATTTGGCCGTTAATGTTCTCTCCTTCCAAGTTGAAAACCAACATTTCAGTGATCACCTTCCAATAGTGACCACTTTGTCATTGTTCCGGTGCCAGAAGGACTATAAACACTCAGTCCTTCTGGAAACCTCATCATCGACCAAAATAAGAGGGATCAAATGGTCGGAGGCTGTGGCCCAAAAATACCAGGATTTTTTTCATAGGGAAATCATTGCCTATCTACCTCAAATAACTACTGATTTACAAGATTTTAACTCGGTTTTGAAACTTTTTAACCTTCTTATAACAAACCTCACCACTTTTTTTACATCACCTCCTCAAAAGGCGAAAGTGGCGCATTGCAGTACTGGGGCCCCTTGGTTTAACACCTCTTGCAAACAAGCAAGATCCCTTCTTCATTCTATCTATAATGAATACAAAAACTCTAATGCCCAGGCTCTACCACCCTCCTATTTACAAGCCAAAAGAGCATACAAACAGACTTTAAAGCTGGCCAAACGCGAGTGGTACCAAAAGCGTTGGCGAGCCTTGATTGCGGCCTCTAGATCCCGCAGACCACAGGAATTTTGGGCTCTGATAAATAAAAGAGGAAGGAAGTACCCACTGGCGATTATCCCTGCGCCCACATGGGAACAATTCTTGAGTAAATATTTCTCTTTGGCAGAGGAATCCAACTCACCCATAGAATTCCGAGCCGACCATCTACCTTTGTGGCCCTCTACCGACCCAGAACTGATAATGGACTTGATACTAGATCTGAAAACGGGCAAAGCCCCTGGGCCGGATCTAGTCCCCCCTGAGGCTATTGTCACGCAACCGAGGTGGTGGGCTGAAATTCTGGCCAAAGCCTTTGATGCAATTAATTCTACGGGGCTTATCCCTAGGTCATGGAAGGAGGCCGTGATCGTACCAGTCCATAAAAAGGGTCCCCCTGCTGACCCAGAGAACTATCGGAACATCAGCCTTTTGTCTATCATCGGGAAAATCTATGCAAAATTTTTGCTGTCTAAGCTGTCCCATTGGGCATACGACTCAAATTTGATTGGCCATGAGCAAGCGGGCTTTAGGAACAATTATTCAACCACTGACCACATGGTAATTATGTATCATCTTGCCAGAAAATATTCTGCCCCGAGTCGGGGGCGCCTATGTGTCGCTTTCATAGACTTAAAGGCCGCCTTCGACAGTATCCCAAGAAACTGTCTATGGAAGAAATTAGAGAGATGGGGCATAGATAGAAGGCTGTTATGGCTTATAACCCAATTACACCACGGGTCGTCGGCTAGAGTGAGACTCACACCGGCGGGAAACCTATCCAATGAGGTCCCAATAAATAGAGGAGTGCGCCAAGGCTGCATTTTGGCCCCACTCCTCTTCAACTTGTTTATTAGCGACATGAAGCTCTTTCTGAGTGAGTCTCAAGCCAACATTCATGCCCCCCGCCTAGCTGATTTTCGCTGCCCTCTGCTTCTATATGCTGACGATGCAGCGATCCTTTCCTACTCTAGAGTCGGTTTATGCAGAGCCCTAAAGATTTTTGCGGCTTATTGCAAACTCAACCATCTGACAATTAATCATGGAAAATCTAAAGTACTGGTCTTTAGCAGGTCTCGGAAAACTTACAGCTGGAAGTTAGATGGAGTCCAATTAGAACAGGTTTTCAAATTTAAATACCTGGGAGTCTTTTTTCACTACAACCTAAGCTGGAAGCCACAGATACAGTATTTACTAAACAAAGGGAAAACAATACTTTACACTCTACTCCAATTTTTTGCGGTCGACGGAGCCTCCCACATCCCTTCTGCACTGAAGGTGTACCACGCAAAAGTGGTTTCCATCCTCTGTTATGCTGCCCCGCTCTGGGCTCCAGGGTCCAATTTAACATCGCTGGGGACACTGCAGAATCAGTTTCTCCGTCGCCTCCTGAAACTCCCCATGTGTGTGAGCAATGCAGCCATACATCTGGAGTTAAAGATTGCATCATTGGAGACTGTCATCTGGAAGCGAGTTTTTGGCTATTGGCTGTCCAGCTGGCATAGGCTTCCCCACCATTACCTCTTTCAGTGCCTCTGGCGGGATGACTTTGTTAATCCGTGGGTAAGAAAAATCAATGCCAAACTTCTGAGCATCGGAATTTCCCCAGCGGACTCCTTAAAGACGAACCTACGCTCAGCCAAAAGCCTCATCGAGCAAAGATTAGCAGACATTGACAATCAACACAACCTCTCCAGGGGTGGGGGTGTCTGCTCTCCCAGGTATCATGGAATAACCCCACCACTTGGCCTTCCATCATACATGTCATCTCTTTCATCAGTACCACACCGACTTGCATTTATTCGTGCAAGGTTCAATGTTTTTCCATCGAACCTGCTGAACCACAGATTTTCCAAGGGTTTGGTGTCTCCGCTATGCGAGTGTGACGGGAAAACAGTTGAATCTCTTCCACACATAATGTTCAACTGTCCCTTACATAGCATAGCCAGGACTAAATTCCTGGGTCCTGCTTTACTGCGCTTGGTTGGCAGGCCTGTTGAGTCACATGCCGCACTGCTCTTGCAGGATACAGATCCTTCTGTAACTCTGCAGGTGGCGAGATTCCTGAATGCGGTTATCTCACACACAAAAACCACCAAAAAACAACAACAACAAAAACTAATCGGACAGTTATGATGAGAGTGCATGACGGATCTCGTCTCCAGTTCTCCTTTCTCTGTGAACCGTCCTTCGGATCTTTCCAGGCCCCAAGCTGTTATTTGTCACTGCTCAATGTCCCACTCTTGCATCGTGGTGTTCCTCTTATGTCGTTCGATGTATTGGTTTTTATGCTTCTGTGCTTTTATGTTTGTACATATTTTATGGGCTAATAGCCGTAAATAAATATAAGTAAGTAAGTAAGTCTTACTGTCAGGAAGTTCTTCTTAGTGTTTAGGTGGAATCTTCTGTCTTGTAGTTTGGATCCATTGCTCCGTGTCCGTTTCTCTGGAGCAGCAGAAAACAACCTTTCTCCCTCCTCTATGTGACATCCTTTTATATATTTGAACATGGCTATCATATCACCCCTTAACCTCCTCTTCTCCAGGCTAAACATGCCCAGCTCCCTTAGCTGTTCCTCATAGGGCATAGCTCCAAGCTGTGAAAACTACCCCATGGACTTAAGAACATAAGAGCTCTTCTGGATCAGGCCAATGGCACGTCTGGTTCAGCATCCTATCCTCACAGTGGCCAACCAGACGTCTGTAGGAACCCCACAAGCAGGACCTGAACGCAACAGCACTTGGCTCACCTGCAATTCTCAGCATCAGGCATTCTACTGCATATTCACTCAGTTTTGAGAGGTCCTTTTGGAAGTCTTCACAACCTTTTTGTTTTAATGACCCTGATCAATTTAGTATCATCAGCAAACTTGGCCACCACTGTTCACCTCCAACTCTTAGATGGTTTATGAACAAGTTAAAAAACACAAGTCGCAAAAGCAATCCTTTGGGGAACTCCACTTCCTACAGCTTTCCATTCAGAGAACTGACCATTTATTACTACTCTCTGCTTCCTGCTACTTAATCCGTTCCTACACCACAGGAGGACCTTTCCTTTCATTGACTGCTAAGCTTACTCAGGAGTCTTTTGTGCAGTACCTTGTTGAAAGCTTTTTGAAAATCCAAGTACATTTTGTCAACCACATCACCTCTATTTATATGCTTGTTGACACTTTCAGATGGTTCCAATGGGTTTCTGGGACAGGACTTGATCTTGCAGAAACCATGCTGACCTTGTTTCACCTAGGCTTGTTCTTCTATTTCCTTGGTTATTTTATCCTTAACAGTGCTTTCCACCAGTTTTCCAAGGATAGATGTTAAGCTAACCGACCTATAATTTCCAAGAACCTCCCTGAATCCATTTTTATATATTAGTGTAACACTGACTACTTTCCAATCACGGCTAGTTACATATTTTTGTTAGAAAACCAGCAATTTCACATTTCTGTTCTATGAGAACTCTCAGGTGGGTGCCATCTAGACCCAGCAACTTGTCAATTTTATTTTATTTAGTCTATTAGGCCTAGAAAGAACTTCATCTCATGTCACCGCTATCTGCCTCAGATCCTCAGACTCCCTTCTTGCAAAAGTGAGTCCAGGAACTGGGATCTGCCCCATAACTTCTGCTATGATGACAGATGCAAATAATTCACTCAACTTCTCTGCAATGTCCTTATTCTCCTTTGACACTTTTTGACACTTTTGTCATCCAAGGGTCTAACTGCCTCCCCATATAGTCTCCTGCTACTAATGTATTGGAATAACTTCTTGGTTTTGAACTTCATGTTTTTAGCAATATGCTCTTCCCTACTGCCTGCTCGCACTTTTGTTTCCCCAAGCTTGTGTTACTTTTTGTTCTCGTTTGGACAAGACCTTCATATTTTGAAGGAAGTCTTTTTGCCTCTACCAGCTTCTTTGACTCTTCTTGTTAACTATGTTGACATTCTGGTGGCTCTTACGGCATCTTTCTTGATCTGCAATATACACTCCAGCTGAATGTCTAATATTGTGATTTTAAACAACCCTCAATCATTTGGGAATGCTTTGACCCACATTATACTCGCTTTCGCAATATTTAAACTGCAATCAGGCAAGGCCACGCATGCCAAATTTTAAGTCACTGGATAAGTAATAGCCAGGTGAAATATTAGTCAAAGTCTTTTTCAGTAGGTTTATTTTGGCTTAGAATTACAGGAAAACATATGATAATAAGAAAATAAAAGTCTAACTTCCACTCTTACAGGATTTAGTCTGTGATTGCTAAAAAAATTGATTAGTTCCAGGCACAAAGAAATGAAACAAGCTAAGCGTTATCACACTCAGAGGTGCCTCATACCAATGAATGAAAGGTTTCCACCCTCTCTTTGTAGAGTCGGTGAAAGGCATTTGCCATGATGTGAAAAGGGGCTTCATAGTTTTCCATCTCTTTCTGTAAACATAAAAAACAAATATATGATGACAGATGAGGAAAAACTCATTTAATTACTTCAAGAAACAAGAATTGCAGGAAACAACAACATAATCCAGTGCCTCCTCTATCTGAAAATGAAAGCAATTATTTCTCTACATCCGATTATATAGACACTCACTACTGACATCTCGCAATATTCTAGGCCATTGGTTTCTGCCCAGTCTTTAGCTTGTTTTTGTTCCACAACTCGCCTATCGATCAAATCGGTCTTATTGCCCACTAGCACACCTACAAAAAACAAAAGGAAGAAGAAAAGAAGCATTGAAAAGAAGCATTATTAACAATGGCACTATAAAATCTAAAAAGTTAACAGGTAAAAGAGACAGGAAAATGTGTTGTTTGACAAAGTAATGGAAAGAAAGACCACAAGGGAGTCACATGGCATATGTATTTCCCATATTTGTTTCAGATACTGACTGAATAAAAGAAAGGCATTCTAACAGCTTGGAACTGAGATGCTGATGTCTGTCAGAACTCATGTGCAGGAGTTACAGGCACAAAGTATATATGCAAAAATATTCAGTCTCCTACCTGGAATATGTATTCCAGAGGCTTGGGTCCTCAGCATCTCAAGCCATTTGGCAGCGTTATTGAAAGACTCTTCATTGGTAACATCATATACAATACACAGGGCATTGGGCTGCTCCCACTGTGCAACAAGAGGAAAACACTGTCAGTTCTGTTGAAACGGATGTTGTCAATAGTCAGTACAGCCCTGGGGAATTCATAAAAAAATAATTTTGGTATATAAGGAACATCAGAAAACCAGAGCTAGACAAGGATTCCGTCATCTATGGAAACATCACTGGCATTCAAAGGGAAAGGTACATTGCTGTGTTTCAGCCAAGTTCTTATCCAAAGCCTCAAAAAAGCACTTTCAGGGATGGAAAATAGGAGTTTGTGCTGTGGTGCAGCAGGAGATGATCATATTCCATGAAAAGACCATAGTATAAACTCATAATGAAGTCTGAAAACCATCCCAAATGAAGATATAAAGATATAGCATAGCTATTGGGAAAGACAAAGAAGGAGATTACAGTTTATACTTTTCTCTGGCATATTCAGCAAGGTACCATGCCAATGCCCACTTCGTGAATCAGCATAGCTGCCCCAGTGTTTTAAAAACTAGGAAAGCTACCAAACACGTAAGAACAAAGCAAGTTGAAGTTGAAGATCTATTAGGGAAACATAAAAAGGTCTTCCTTGTCAGGGATAACCAACACTGTGATCTCCAGGTGCTTCTGGACTCCAACCCTGATCAGTCCCAGCCAGCACAGACAATGGTCAGGGATGATGGGAGCTGATGTCCAACAACCTCTGGGAGCACCAGGCTATTCCTTCTCTATGCACATATGCTCTCTGCACAATAAGATCCATGGGCTTTCAATTTACAAAGCAGGAGTGCACAGCCAAATTAAGGCATAACTATTTTCTGTGAAACGATCCCAAAATATGCATTCTTGTTTAAGTGCCTTGCTGGATCCGACAAAGGCCTGTGTTAATTATCTGAAAGAATTCAAATAACCAGAAGGCATTAGTTGGTCTACCTGACACCGTGCTGCACTGCTCAAGTGTATTTAAACTTCTGCCCACTTTTGTTTAGGAGACTGAACTGCTCTCTTCCCCTCCCAATAACTTTTATGCATGGGGAAAATTGCCCCCCCCCCCGTGACGATCCATTCAGTTGTTAGGAAAAAGGAAGACAGGAAGGAATGATTACTCCCAGTTCTTATGCAAGCTTTAATTAGGATGTGGAGGCCAGGGGTACTTCAGAACTTATCTGTTGAATGAAAACTCTTATATTCTACTTGCCAGTTTCTCTAGCATTTCAGAAAAGATTTCTTTCCCTGCTGAGTCAAAGAGGAAGAGTTCCTGAAAGCAAAAGCAAAAACAATGTGTAGCCATGAAACCTTCCCTACTAAGTAAACAGTTTTTAAATGCTACCTCACTTCAGGCACAGCAATGATCACAATCTTAATAATTAATAATAATACATGTAACCCACAGAGCTATAGAAATGAATTAAGTATTATATTTTTAAATACAGAAGAAAACACACCATAGCCCAGGATAGTCCAGCTTGCAAGTATTTCACTGCCCTATTTCACCAAGCAGCCCATGACTAACTCACCAAATGGTGGCAGCAAAGAGCTCTGAGGGTTGGGGGAGAGTCAAAGCAGTTGAGATGGTCTAGAAAGCTTGTTCTTTCCTTTCCTATAAAACATTGATTTCTGCTTCTATTCCTAGTATCAACTTATTGCATAGACAAAATGGCAACTCATATACCAACATAGTTACATGATTTTATCCCAAAGAGGTAGGAGTCCCAATGGGTATGAAGTTATTGGAACAAATTAGAGAGTCCAAGACGTTGCATTGTCAACATTAATGCTATACAAATAAGTTTTCCTATGTTTGTATAAATTAACTAACAGAATCGGAGTAAGTTAAACAAAGTCATTGAAAAAAATGAGAATTCTAGATAGGCTTTTTAATTTTTTTTAAAAAGCCTATCTGTTTAAATCATAGCTGGGCTCACCACACTATCATTTGTCTCTGGAACGAGTACCGTCTTCACCAGCAATTCTACTCCTGTTGTCTGTCAATCAAAATAAGGTAAACATGTCATAAAGATTCAGAGGAAGCAAGTGTATTTTCATACTATGCTTGCCTAGGGCCAACAGAATCCTTCAGGCTTTTCAAATCATCACCACAATATAACAAACTAATTTATATGTCATAGAAACACTCAGAATCTGAAAAATGGATGTTTGGGACTAGCCTGGAAAAACAAAACTAGGCTGAAATGAAGGCAGTTGCTCACAGTTATAGAAAGTTTATTTTTGCTGCAGGACTAGCTCTGGCTATAGATTCTTTAGGGTATTTTTCAAACCCCTTTTCAGGCAACAATCTTCATAAGAGAAAGAGTACATCCTTCTTTTTCTGCTCACCTAAGGTAAATACAAAAAAGTATGTTTCAACATGAAGACCTACAAGTGCAGAGACCTGATTTGTACAAGTCTTCCTCCTCAAATTGGGTTTCCACATGTACAGGTCTCTGTATGGGGTGCCTGTTCCACATTTCCTTAGACATATACTGTAGTGGGAAATGGAATGGGATGCACTTTTGCTCCTCCTGCATTTGATGATAATTGGTTGTGTAAGTGTACAAATTGTTCCTCGGTAAATATATCCTTGCCACTTTTCTGATGGGATGTTTTAAATGTAACCAAAATACTTAGCACTATGATTAACATTCAGATCTGTGAAGATCACACCGATGTCTCTCCTCCCCGGTGCTTGTCATTCCATCCAAAAGCTCACCAATGTATAATTTTTCTGAAAATGAGCCCCATCATTGCAGAACATCTGGACCAAGGCACTTTTCCCCACTGCTGGGTCACCTGCACAACAAATAGGAAAAATACTTTTATTCTAATTTGGCTAAGTTACTTCCTTCCTCCAATTAAATTCCAAGAAATATAATGGACCTGCGGGTATAGAGTGGTATATAAATTCAATAAATAAACAAAAGGGGGGGATGCTAAATAAATAATACTGATGTAAACAATGAGCAGTTCAATATTATACATTTTATATGCATACTGAAACCAAAGGATTTAAATACCGTACACCTGTCTGGGCAAAGGACGGAGGTGGCACTGTGGGTTAAACCACAAAGCCTAGGGCTTGCCGATCAGAAGGTCGGCAGTTCGAATCCCCGTGACAGGGTGAGCACCCATTGCTCGGTCCCTGCTCCTGCCAACCTAACAGTTCAAAAGCACGTCAAAGTGCAAGTAGATAAATCGGTACCGCTCCAGCGGGAAGGTAAACGGTGTTTCTGTGAGCTGCTCTGGTTCGCCAGAAGCGGCTTAGTCATGCTGGTCACATGGCCCAGAAGCTGTATGCTGGCTCCCTCAGCCAGTAAAGCGAGATGAGCACCAAAATCCCAGAGTCGTCCGTGACTGGACAGGGGTCCCTTTACCTTTATCTGGGCAAAGGAACAGGTCCAAGCTAGACATGCCATTCATTGTGTGAATGTAATTAAAAGCAATGCATGTTTTTAGTGTAAACAGTGGCTGAGCGAAGGCTGAGGAGTCTCTGGACCACAAAAGTGGGGAGGAAAAGTTTTTCCTCCTACCACAGTGCCCACATACCATAAATTGTTTCTTCAAAGCTGCAATTTACATTTCAAGGGATGCCCCCATCACACCTTGAAATGAAATGCACACATTTCGAAAGCTGTTTTTCTTTTTTGTGTGGACTGTAGCAAGGAGCAAAATAATTACCTGCCAGTTCTGTGGCAGCTCAAGATTCTCCAGAACTGCATCTAGCATGGCCCTCAGGCTGTAGGACACCTGTTCTCAATTTTTTGCAAGTACACAAACTCCAAAGATCTGCTGTGGTACTACTGACCATAGCATGGGACACTAAAGAAACTGACTTTCTACCTTTTTTCTTCACCATCTATCAGGACAGCACTTTTTATATATTCTACTTGCTAGTATATAAATATTATTTTGCTTCTTTGAGTTTGTCACAACATTCTTATTATCAATGAATGCTAATCATAACCTTGTCCAGTCTTATGTTCATAATGCGAACAAGAGTGAAGTTAGGAGATCTACTGTACAGAACACAACAAATGGCATTGTGGAAACATTGCCCAAAGGTGCAACATACTGTACTTTCCAGTATGGAAAAATATTTAATTCCGATCATAACAATATTGTCAGGATTCAACATTTTAGGCATCAGAATTGAACAGGAAAAACATGTTAATTCTTCTGCATAAGATGCACGAAACGCTCAGATTTCACAACAGTTTCTCTCTGTTCACAGAGGATGCAATTGTTCTGCTAGACATGCATACGCAGGAGCAACATGCATGAAAAATTCAGTATTTAGGCTCAAATTGAGCAACTATTTCCAAGACTAATTGAAGGAAATTGTGCTTTTCAGGGCAGCTGGCCTGTGTGTGTTTACTCCACTCAAACTTCATACTCTTGCATGGATGCCAGGTAAGACAGGAGCACCCAATGGACATAGCAGAAGAAATGTGTCCATTATGCTTGAGACAACACAGTCAAATTTATACGCTTCTGGTTGACTAGGCCACCTTGTAAGGCAATTAGAAAATAAAATTTATTTAGGCAAATTGAGTATTTTGCATTTATCAATGGTGGTGTAAGGTTTGCTTTTAAAGTAAAAATATGGAATATATCATTGTGAGGTCCAGAGCAGAGTGCTGATGTAGCTTCAGCAATTATCAAATTGAGATTGAGCTCTATATAGCGGCAACATACCTATTACTGGTCCTGCCCTTGGTGGTAGTTGCCTTATCAGTTAAAGGCCCCAGCCTGCTCCATTAGTCTTCTGCTCTGGCCTCACCCACCTCATGGGGGCCTCTGCAATGGAGTCCTCTAGATTGAAGACAGCAGTAATACATCCTTAGGCAAGAAGGGCACTGGCACCAACTGACTGCCCACCTATGAGGCAGGATGAAGCAGAGTAAGTCCCTGAGTTGGTACCCTCATGGGCACCCTGCCTGTTCTGCTGCCTCCACCACCAGTGGAGAAGCAGTGCTGGCATTGGTTCCCATTTCCAGTGAGATCTCACTGAAATCTCGCAACATCTCACAGAGCACAAAGGGATCTTGTGAATCTTGCCGATGCTGGCCCTTCTACGCTGGTGGAGTGGCACTTCTCATTTCGCCTCAAGCGGGACACACCAGCCCTGCTTCGAAGAGCTTTTGGGGGATTAGCCCTGCATGCCTCCCCCTTCAGAGTCTGCCCTCATCCCCTGAAAAAGAGTAATCTGATTCTAGGGTCACGACCCTTCTAAGATTCTAAAGAAACATCCCATAATGCTAAGCATGCGATAAAACCACATCATCTTTCAATAATCTTGGCATTTTCTGTTCTATTTGGGAAACTTGCATGTCTAAAAGCTGATCCTAAAGCCTACAGTGCCTCCTGATCTGCAGATTTTTTTAACCAACCAACCAAGCGTCAATATGCTTTCTGGCAAATCAAGGTAAGTTGAAACTGCCAGTTACAGTCCATTTCTATATAACAGACACGTCCAGCAGGTAGATCTTGATCTACTGGTAGATCATGGGGGGTATGTAACTCACTGCCAGTTATTTTATAGTGGGAGTAGATCTCAGTCTCTTGAAAGGTGGACTGGAACAATCTCTTCCTTGGCTCCAACACTTTCACTATTGTTTTCTTTTACAGGTTTGCAAAGAAAGCCTTTACCCCCTTAAAAGGAGGACCTGTTGCAGACTAATTGTCATTTTCAACAACTAGAATCATTTATTGATTGATTTATATGCCACCAACCGATGCAAGAAAGTTTGCAACACGAGAGACAAAACATTCACATCACAAAGCCAAAATTAGATGTGACTGATAGAAATCAGCAATGCCCTAGAGAGCTTATGTTTGACATTGGAGGGTCAAACTGGTCCCAGAGCAATAGAATAATTAGATAGCAGGTGTGCCGAGCTTTTTTCCTCTTTGTGTGTTTTCGCTTTTTGAAGAGCAAGTCCTCCTACCTGGTGTGCTCCTGTGCTTCCCTTTCTACAGGGAACAAAATTAACCCAAGGCATATACTCTTTACTATATGTGTGTGTGTGTATATATATATATATAAATAAATAATACCCAATCCTAACCATGTCGATCTAGGAAGGAAGGGATTCTCAAGAGATTTCTAGAGCGGGGCAGGAATGATTTAAAAGCAACGGTTTCCTGTTAGGCTGCGTTGCTATAAAAGCAACCGAACACCTTAACCGCATCCTTAGATTGCGGGCGCTTGTGCAGAGGCAGCAATGCTCTTTTCCTCCCCTCTGAGACGAGGACATGCCTTGGCCCGGGACTCTCAGGTCCCTGTACACGAGATGCGACTTGTAGCGATGCTGCCAAGGCGGCCGGTTTCGGAACTCACCTGCCACGATGCACTTGGCAGCCAGCTTCACCATGGCCTGCGCTACCCCTTCACCACAGGAGAGGATTTTGTGGGGAAAGGGGAGAGGAAGAGGCCGGCGCTTATGGAGGGGAGGGTTGTGTAGGCATCGAGGGGCTGGAATTAAGGCAGGCGGGGAAGGGGACCCCTGAGGTTGGGCCTAGCGGGTCGGGAGGGAGAGCCGCCCTGAGATCCGCGGGGACAGCGGCGCAGGGCCTGGGCTACCGGGTCCCCGCAAACCCAGCTTCCAACCCAAACCACGCTCCTCCGCCTCTCGCGGAAAAAAGCGACTCCAGCCCTCTCCTAGCAACAGGACACGAGAACGTCCGCGCTTCCCCCGCCCACCCCCACCTGCAATCCTATTGGCCGACGCTCCCCGTTCTCGGAAGAAGCTATTGGTTTCGCGTTGCGCCCGCCTACATTTCCGTTTGGCTGTTCTCTCGCACGTCCTTTCCGCCCTTTTCGTCGGTCTCCTCGGCTCATTAGTTCTCAGCATGTGCCGATCAAAAGGAACTCTAGGCGCCTATTGGCTCAGTTTGTGCTCAATCATTTGAAGTCGTCCAGGGCCGCCAACCGCGATGACGCCCCTGCCTGAGGAAGCGATGAAGTCATTCAAAGCAACAATTTTGCGTGCGTGGACCGTCTTCTTCTACCCGGTGATTAATGACCCGCCAAACGAGCCTATTTTATGATTGGTTGAGCCCGGGCGGCCTGTACCACTGGGACGGAATCATGCTCTTTTCGTTGTCAATTCTCTAGGGACGCCGGAAATGACTACGGTTAAACTGTCTTCGGATAATCCCGGTTCGGTGACTACTTTCCATTAGGATTCTGCGAGGCAAGACGCGTGTTCACTTCCCAAGTCAATCCCTAAACACCCCCACCCGCCCATCGACAGTGGGCCTTCCCACGCCGCTATGTGGCTCCTATGTACTTTCTGTGTTTATGGAGGCTCCACGCAAGGTTAACTGAGTTTTCCGCGTCTGCGCAGACCGACGCTGGCCCTGTCTCTTCCCCACCCCCACACGTTGCCCCTCCTTTGGGAGAGAGCGGGGAAGGGCTGCGCGCGCTGCGGGGGGTTCGAACCGTCTCCAACGGTCACTGGCGTCGCGCGCTTTTTGACTCTCCTCCGGCGGCCCTTCATCCTTCATCGTTGACGGGCAGCCGCACTTCAACGTCCCCAGCTCGGGGATGAGTGGCGTTCACTGTTGCTCGACCATAGGAGAGGGGCCTCTCCTCTCCTCGCGAATTCCCGAGCAAAGGCAACGAGGGAACCCTTCCTTCCTTGAGGCAAAAGGAAGGCGGGAAGGGGAGCAGAGAGAGAGGGGAGAGTAGCTGCTGCTTCCCCACCCCTTGACCCCGAAAACGGGGAAGAAATGGTAGGGAAGGGCGGAGAGCAGGCGCCAGCCAGTATTGCAGTTAATCGCAACAGCTGAGATTGCTCCAGAGCTGGAAAGGCCATTCGCTTTTTGGAGTTCGTTGTGTGTCAATACCGCCTTTCTTTTACGGTGGCATAGGCCCCACTGGTTTACATCTTCACAATATTACTGTTGAGCTGATAATGGCTAGCCTGGGTGTTCCCAATATAGTGCCCAGGGCTGGCCTACCTAGGTAGCAAGGTGAGGTAAGCGCCTCAGGTGCCAAGATCCACAGGGGCAGCTGATCCTGGTGTTGATCTCCCCCCCACCGCCTTGTTCCTGATGTAGATCTTCCCTCACCCCTTCTTCCCTGGAAGGTAGAGGGATGCCATTTGGGGGTCTGCCTCAGGTGGCAAAATGCCTTAGGCCAGCCCTCGTAGCACTTTCTGACTTGGTCCTGTAGCCCCTGTCCCTCCGATTTTAATTTTTTTTTGGGGGGGCAATGTTTGGTTATGGGCTTGCCTGCTTTTCTGTTTTATTTGGGGTATGTAAGTGTTGGTGTTTTGCCTGCTGCATGTGGCATTGTGAGCACTGCCAGGTTTTCATCGGAAAAGGTTGAGCACCTCTGAACTAAACCATGGCCACTACGTGAGCTTTGTGTTTTAGTGTCAATCTGAATCTGCCAGCCTCGTGATTGTGCTCCGATAACAGTTGTGGGTAGGATTCTTGCATTGCAGGGGATTGGACTAGATCAGGCATAGGCAAACTCTGGCCCTCCAGATGTTTGGGACTACAATTCCCATCATCCCTGACCACTGGTCCTGTTAGCTAGGGATGATGGGAATTGTGGTCCCAAACATCTGGAGGGCCAGAGTTTGCCTATGCCAGGACTAGATGACCCTTGTGGTCCCTTCCAACTCTGCAGTTCTATGATTCTATACTACAGCACACTGGCTCAGCATCAGGACTCAAAAGCTCTTAAGGATTTGTTACATTCATAAGAATGCAGAAGCCCTGTGGGATCAATCCAGCATTCCAACAGTATCCAACCAGATCCTTCCATGGGACATGGAGGTTCCATTAGACATCATGAGTGCTAGCCATTTGCCATGTGACTTTTAAAATACCCTCTGAGTCAGTGGCCATTGGCACACCTTGTGGCAGCAAATTCCTTACAAGATGTTGTATGCTCCCCTTTTAATTTAGAACCCTCTCCATCTGTAGGTTGAGCTCGGGTGGAGTAACAATATATTAATCACACAATCTTCCAGTTAAAGCATAATTGCAGTCCTGTGCATGTCTACTCAATGGTGAGTCCCATTTCATTCAGTGGCGGTCACTCCCAAATAAATTAGTGCTTTAATCTTGTTCTGTCCCTGGCCACCAAAAGCCAGTGTGAATTCAATGACATAGATCTAAATGTGAAGCACTATACAGGAGGTAATACCAGTAAACATCAGCAAGAATATCCCTTCTTCTCCACAAAGGAAGCATTGGCCAGAGCATAGGGGTTGAAGGCAGGCTTGAGAACCTACACTTTTCTTTTAATAAATGCAGTGGCTACAGTATTTCTTTCAAGAGGGCATATTGAAAGGAATGAAGGGGAGTAAATGCTTATTTAAAACAGACTTTCTAATGACAATACTGATAAAGAAGTCAAATTACAACTGATTAGTATAAATGGGCTTTTAAACACGGTGGCTCTGGACAGGATGCGGGCAAAACAGGTAGATAGGAATTGGATCATAGAAAACAACATGAAGGGACAGTGTGGAAGAACCCATTAGGATAGAGCCTCCTCTGTAGTGGTGCATTGACTGGAATTCCTGCCCTGTGGAGGTGCAGATGGCCACTATATTCAAACAAACAAACAAAACATTCATTTTCAGTCTTACCAATTAAAAATTGTCCTCAGTGATTAAAATCCAGCCCCACTGATTATCAACTAAAATTAGGTGGAACTAAATGCTACCAAGGAAACGTAATGGCTGACAGGCATTTGTAAGGAGGAGAAGTGATAGTTGGAAGAAGATTTTCTTCTGTTCCCTGCAGATTGTCTTCTGCATACACCCTTAATGATTGTATTTGAAGAATTTCCCCGTCACTTGGACTCTGAAACCAGAAGCGAGTCTAGCAAGTGTGGAAATTTATTGAGGTGCACATTTGCAGGGAGAAATCACAGTTCAGGAGAAATAAGTATCTCCCCCACCGCCAGGGAATAAACCTGCCCTCTAAAGCTGTGCAGCCTGATCCTATCTGTATATTCAGAAGTCTGCACAGTGAGGCTTATGCACAAGTAAGTATTCACAGAATTGCAGCCTTACAGTGCAATCCGGTGCATGTTTACTCAGGAGTAAATCTGATTGAGTTTAATGAGATTCCCTGCTAACTGAATATGTATTAGGGCTGGGAAGCTTTTCAGCCTGAGGACTACATTCCCTTATGGTTATTTTATGGGAGTTGCTTGCTGATAATGGTGGGAGTCAGAGATAAAAATGGTGTAGCAATTAATGTAACAACATTGGAAAGATTTCAACACATATCCATCAATGCAGATAAAAACAATCTAGCCAGGAACAAAGTAGGTTGGTGAGAAGCTTGGCCTGGGGAGGCGGCATGGAGAACTACACTTGGTCCCTGGGCCTGAAGTTCCCCATCCTTGGTATATAAGATTGCAGTCTTAGTAATTCCCTAATTAAAACATGCAGCCCTTTTTAAACTGCTGAGATGTGGGAAATTATGCAGTTTGCCAGAGCTCCCTATTCTTTCACTTGGTTCCTTTGTCCACTCTTCCACCCTCTGCTGTGGTGCAAAACTGAAATCTTGCTTGCTATTGCAGGATTGGGAGAAGGTAGATGAAGGAACTGTCATGACTGCATTTTTCTTATGCACTGTTAAAGGTGTGTGTGTGTGTGTATATATATATATATATATATATGGTTTTGGTGTCCTCGGGTGTCTTCCCGTGTAAAAGTTGGGGTGTCTAGGCGACGTTTCGACGAGGTCTCACTCGTCATCTTCAGGCTGGTGCTTTCGGCTTCTTGTTACTGGAACAGAGCAGGATCTCAGTGTTTGAGTTCCTATAAATACTGTTGAGGGGGTGTGGTGTATAGCCTCCAATGTTCTGGGCAGAGAGGAAGTTCCCAGGCTAGTGTGCCTTTTCTTCTTTTGTTCCTTAATTACTTGAGGGATATCTTGAGTGATTTCTTGAGTGATATCCTGAGTACCACTTAGGTGGGTCATTAGGTGTGGATTAGTTGCTAAAGTCTTTGTGTCTTGACCTCTTGAACTTTGTGAAGAGTTTTTCTGAGAAGATGGCTGTACTGCACTTAGTTGTGCTCTGGCTTGGCTTCGTGTATAGGGGCGAGCTGTGGTTTTGTGGCCTGTGTCAGCCAGATCTGTGTAGGGATTGCAGGGGGGTGCAGCATCCGGAGGTGCCACCATGGTTTGGCTACTGGATGGTGTCTGTAATTTATCTGTGGAGAGGGTCTGGGTTTGGGTCTGGTGTGGTTGATTGGTGATGGCGTTCTGTGTGCCTCTGGATCTGGTGTCAGTTTTTGTGGGGAGGGCTAATTTCCAGATGTCTGGCAAGCGGGATGTGTCGTCACGCTTGTTCATGTTGTGAGATGACCCCTCTCACCGGTCATCGCAAACCTGTACATGGAACACTTTGAAACCAATGCTTTAGACAAGTCAGAACACAAACCCAAACTTTGGCTCAGATATGTTGACGACACCTTTGTAATTTGGCCACACGGGAAGGAAAAACTGGATAGCTTCCTCACACATCTCAACAGCCTACACCCCAAAATACAATTCACTATGGAAATAGAAGCCAACAACCAACTTCCCTTCCTTGACGTCCTAATCTACAAAAAACCTGATGGCTCCCTAGGACACACTATCTACCGGAAAAAAACACACACCAACCGCTACTTACATGCACAATCACACCACCACCCTGCACAAATAAACTCCGTAGCCAAGACTCTCATCTCCAGAACCAAACGCCTGGCTGACAAAGACCACTTGACAACTGAGTTACAGAATCTCTCAAATGTGTTAATTGCCAATGGATACCAGCAAAACAGGGTTACGAAGCTAATCCAAAAAGAAACACCCCCCAAAAACCAAGACACAGAAGAAAACAATGGCATGGCCCTCCTTCCTTATATCAAGGGCACTACAGATAAAATTAGCAAAATCCTCCATAAACACAATATCAAAACAGCCTTTTGCACCAACCAAAAAATAGCCAATATCCTCAGAAACCCCAAGGATAAAATCCAGTTGGAAAACCAAGGGGTCTATGAAATACCCTGCAAAGTCTGCCCAGCCACGTACATTGGACAAACAAACAGACGAATAAATGCACGTATCGCAGAACACAAGAATGCCGTCAAAAAAGAAGAAAAAACTTCCTCTCTTTTCCAACACATGAAAGAAACAGGACACGAAATTAATTTTGCAGATTCCAAATTGCTCTTTAACATGGAACATCACCACAAGAGAATAATCATGGAAGCCATCGAGATAGAGAAACACCCTCACAACATGAACAAGCGTGACGACACATCCCGCTTGCCAGACATCTGGAAATTAGCCCTCCCCACAAAAACTGACACCAGATCCAGAGGCACACAGAACGCCATCACCAATCAACCACACCAGACCCAAACCCAGACCCTCTCCACAGATAAATTACAGACACCATCCAGTAGCCAAACCATGGTGGCACCTCCGGATGCTGCACCCCCCTGCAATCCCTACACAGATCTGGCTGACACAGGCCACAAAACCACAGCTCGCCCCTATACACGAAGCCAAGCCAGAGCACAACTAAGTGCAGTACAGCCATCTTCTCAGAAAAACTCTTCACAAAGTTCAAGAGGTCAAGACACAAAGACTTTAGCAACTAATCCACACCTAATGACCCACCTAAGTGGTACTCAGGATATCACTCAAGAAATCACTCAAGATATCCCTCAAGTAATTAAGGAACAAAAGAAGAAAAGGCACACTAGCCTGGGAACTTCCTCTCTGCCCAGAACATTGGAGGCTATACACCACACCCCCTCAACAGTATTTATAGGAACTCAAACACTGAGATCCTGCTCTGTTCCAGTAACAAGAAGCCGAAAGCACCAGCCTGAAGATGACGAGTGAGACCTCGTCGAAACGTCGCCTAGACACCCCAACTTTTACACGGGAAGACACCCGAGGACACCAAAACCTGCATTCCTGTACCCGTGAAAATCTACGAAAGCAAATATATATATATATATATATATATATATATATATATATATATATATATATATACTGGTGTGTGTGTGTGTGTGTGTGTGTATGACAACTCTGGGTTGTCTCCAACTGTGTTTTACTCAGAATAGATCCACTGAAATGAATGGACCTAAGTTAGCTGTGCTCATTCATTCTAATAGATCATACTTATCTACTCTTAAGTATGATTAAAGTTAGATACTACCATCTGTATTATGACCCAGCAATCTTAACATTTAGTTCTTTGTATTTATTTATAAAATTTCAACCTCGCCTTCAGACATAGAAGCCCAATTCAGACACAGCAGCTCTGGTCTGACAGCCATGGTTTAAGGCTCCCTCCATGCTAATTATTATTTGTTAGTTTTCTTAACCCCCCTTTCACCAAAGTCCCAGGGGTCAGCAATCTTAAAACACAATATTAAAATCAGTTAAAAGTTTGCGATCAGAGGAGGAGGGCGAGTCCTAAACATGAAACCAGGTTCCATTGTTTATCAGCCCAGATTCTTTCTATTTGAACAGGGACATAGCTTCACTTAAACTTGCAGTGCTAACCTAAAAACAACATATGTAAAAGCAGCAGAAAATAACCTCTATAAAATACAGGTAGTAAAATCAGTCAAAACATCAAAACAGCTAAAGTGAATAGAAGGGACCCCAAACTGTAAAATTATCACCCCTAATATCAGCTAAGACAGAACTTGAGGACCAGTATGCTTCTTAGGAAATACTGTGCTAGAGAAACCTTCAAAAACCCAGTAGTTCCTTGTGACTACCTGAGGGAGTCAGGAGAGTAGCTTTCATATAAGAAAGCAGGGAGCTCTTGGCAGAAGTGTAAAGAAGGCTGATTATGACATTCACTTGGGATGTAGAAGGTGTGGGTTCAGTTCCCTCTTGTATTCATTTTCTTAAGATTCAATTCACACTATACTTTAGCTTTCTATCTGTAGAGGTTAACAGGTTTTTGTTTTTTAGAAAATGTTGAGATGGTCAGACACTGTGGGAGACAGGTCTAGCAAGAGACAGAAAATTAAATAGTTACAGTGTCAACGTAGCTGTGTTCTAAACAGCAGACTTTAAAACCAAAGTGAGAGTTGACCCACCCTAAGGAGGTACACATGGGACTTTGATAGAAGAAGTGTGAGTAGAGGACCGAATAAAGGAGGGAAATGGAACAAAGTTCAAGAAGAAAAAGGACAGCAAATCAAAGAAAGAAAAGGAAAATAGGTGGTGATAAAGAAACCTTTGTTTGAGGAATATTTTTTTTGTTATTGTCAGGAACACCTTGATATTAAAAATCCTACCCACAGCCTTATCTTTGTGAAAGGCAGACTTTCACTTACTGAGTTTGAAATATATGACACATACGAAAATGATGAAAGAACTGGGTATGTTTAACTTAAAGAAAACAAAATTAGGGGAGACATACTGGCAGTTTTCAACTAATAGGCTGCTATACAGGCAAAAGCAGTCTCAGAACAGACTTAAGTTTATACAGTTTGAAACATTATACAGCAAACTACCTCTAACAGTTAACAAAGCTGGGGTAATGTGGGATCTTGTAGGTTTTAAAAAGAGAGAGTCCAAAAGTGTTAATCAAAGAATGGTTTAGAACCTTATTCTATGCATGTTTACTTAGAAGTAAGAGTGGCTATGAATTCTCTTTTAATATTACCAACATGCACTGAAAACAGGAAGCAAAAGTCAATAACATCTTGAATGTCTGAAACCACTCTTAGCTTGGAGGCTTTTGAATAAAATTGAAGTTGCATGGAACTATGGGAGTATTTGCTCATTATCTCTTCTTGATAATCACTGAAGATTAGAGGGCAAGGACAGGAGGACAGTTCTGACACTGCAAAAATATTGTAGGTATCATCTAGGCTGCTACATGCTCAGAATTTGAGATGCACATTTGAGCATTAGCTGTATGGGCCAAAAGAATGGAAACCCTATGTAAATTCTGGTCACATTCCTGCCCGGTATACTCTCCCCTAATAAGCAAGCCATCCAACATGAACTCTGAGCATTCAAGACTGTGGTAAATGGGGAATGTTAGAGAGAGCAACCAAGTGTAAAAGTCAGCAAAGCAGAAAGGTTTGGATAACAATGACACAAAATCTTTCTTTTCCTTCACCTCTGATTCATGCTCTGTGACTTAGGGCAGCTGTAAGGAGGTAGATCATTGGTAACATACCTTAGCTATGGAGTGACATTACCCAACCAAATTCTGGGTTACTTTACAGGGGGAAAGTTCACATATATTGTTTGACATGTACCTCTCAGCTGTAGGATAAATTTCTGCAGTGGAGCAGAAACCAAATGGGTATCCAGACAAACTGCATTATCCTGCCACAGTAACTTGGTAGCATTACACAATAACGGTTGAGAATAGTTATCTATGGCTTTGTTTTTACTGCAGTGTTAAAACTGAGGATTCATATGGTTTTTATATTCCACCATGCTAAAAACGTTCCTGTACTTAGAACACTAGTGTATGTTAGGAAGGCTGAGTTAGATTCTCTCTGATTTCTAGGTGAAATAAATTTTATTTTTATTGCTGCTGGCATCTGTCTCTCTCAGGAGACAATGGAAGAGTACGCCTTTGGGGGTGAGGTCAAGCTGTTGGAAGGTTGCAGCACCTGCTACGGCTGAAAAGACCGAAGTGGGAGGGACATGTTTTCCTGCAGGTGGGGCAGATGAAGGTGTCCAGTTGTGCTGCTGCAGATGGACTATGGCGTTTCTCCTCCCTCCACTCCTCCCACTGGTCATTTCTCCTCTGGTCACTGCTATGGATACACAATGTGACTGCATTGTCTTCAGGCATTGTGGTTGTCTGCAAGGGGTTCCCACATGATAGGGTTGATGTTGCCAGCCTTCGTGTCACATTTGCAGACATCTTTATAACACAGTGTTGGTTTGCCAACTGGCCTGCTGGCGGAAGCCAGCTCTCCATAGAGCACGCCCTTGAAGATCCTGGCATCTTCCATTCTGTGGACATGACCAAGCCAGTGTAGACGTCACTGAGCCAGGAGTGAGAACAAAACTCCATTTTTGTATGGAGTAGCATTTGATTATGTGTGTCCCCAACCTGCAGTCTAAAGTGGTACAGTCCTGACTCATGTTTACCACCTCAGTGAGAATCTAGTCCAAGTGTGTCTACCCTCAAATCTTGGCACAATATAGCCACCGGTGGTTCAAACAACAACAACACCGTTTAAAACATTAATTGAGCAGAATGAAACTGACATTCAACAAACCCATCTAAACTTAAATTATTTTCAGCCAGTTTGACCAAGCACCATTACCAGGTTTGAGAAATATCTCAAATAAAAGGCAGAAACTGCTGCTGAGAAAACAACAATACATCCCTAAATTAGCAAATGCTATCTCAATTTCTTGTGTATGGATTTTGAGCGGATGAGTCAGAGCTGTGTGTTGATCCATCAACCTGTGCTATATGTTTTTTTTTATAAATATTTTATTAGGTTTTTAATAAACAAATTTCCACTTTCAAATACATACTTCCATAGATCCAATGGACTCCCCCCATCTCCCGAGCACTGCATTCCCTGTGTAACCAAAACCTCAGCAATTTGTTAACTTATTTTATACATAACAATATATCTTCCATTTTATCGTGTTATCTGATGTAAACATTTCAGTACAATTGCATTAATTTTTAATTTCCACACAATAAAAATATTTCATTATCTCACTTCTGTCTTATAGTGTCTTATTTATCAATTCAGAAATTTGCCGATACTGAAGCTATACCTTCCTAGAAAGGAGCATTTTTTAACATTCATACAACTTATAATGCTTTTTCAAATAGTCCTTAAAATTTTCCCAAACTTCCTCCGTTTCTTCTTCTCCCGAGTCTCGAATTCTGCCAGTCATTTCAGCCAACTCCATATAGTCCATCAGCTGCGTCTGCCATTCTTCCAATGTGGGTAGATTTTGTGTCTTCCAGTGCTTTGCCAACAAAATCCTCGCTGCTGTAGTAGCGTACATAAAGAAAGTTCTATCTTTCTTGACCATCCTCTGGTCTACCATGCCCAGAAGGAAGGCCTCCGGTTTCTTAGGTAAGGTGAATCTCAGCACCTTTTTTAGTTCATTATGTATCATTTCCCAGAAGGCCTTCACTTTCGGGCAGGTCCACCAGAGGTGTAAAAATGTCCCTTCCTCTTCCTTACATTTCCAACATTTATTATCGGACAGGTGATATATCTTTGCAAGCTTGACTGGGGTTATGTACCACCGGTATATCATTTTCATAATGTTTTCCTTCAAGGCAGTACATGCCGTGAATTTCATTCCGGTGTTCCATAACCTTTCCCAGTCTTCAAACATAATGTTATGCCCCAAGTCCTGTGCCCACTTTATCATAGAGGATTTGACAATCTCATCCTGTGTGTTCCATTTAAGCAGCAAGTTATACATTCTCGAAATTAGCTTAGATTTTGGCTCAAGCAACTCTGTTTCTAGTTTCGATTTTTCCTCCTGAAAACCCACTTTTTTGTCTGCTTTAAAAACTTCCTGGATTTGAGCATAATGCAACCAATCTCGCACCTTGTTTTTTAACTTTTCCATACTCTGTAACCTCCATTTATCTCCAATTTTTTCAATTATTTCCCAATATTTAGGCCAGTGGGCCTCCATATTAAGTCTTTTACGTGCTTTGGCCTCCATCGGTGAGAGCCACCTCGGAGTTTTACTCTCCAATAAGTCTTTCTATTTTGACCAGACCATGAAAATTGCCCTTCTGACAATATGGTTTTTGAACAATTTATGAACTTTAACCTTGTCATACCACAAATATGCATGCCACCCAAAAGCATTATCAAATCCCTCCAGGTCAAGGACATCGGTGTTCTCCAATAAAATCCAATCCTTCAACCA
Organism: Podarcis melisellensis; assembly: GCF_964234715.1. Classification (NCBI taxonomy): domain Eukaryota; kingdom Metazoa; phylum Chordata; class Lepidosauria; order Squamata; family Lacertidae; genus Podarcis; species Podarcis melisellensis. The sequence continues at coordinate 48,744,646 of NC_138542.1, read as the reverse complement.
GCAGAGGGCTGCAGCTTCATAATATAACCTCAAGTCCGGCAGGGCAAACCCCCCTCTTTCTTTCGCATCTGTTAGTATTTTAAACTTTATTCGGGGCTTTTTGCCCTGCCAGACAAATTTAGATAAATCCCTCTGCCATTTTCCAAAACATTCCACCTTATCCACGATCTGGAGGGCCTGAAACAAAAATAGCATTTTCGGCAATACATTCATCTTTATAGCAGCTATTCTGCCCAGCAAGGAAAGTTTTAATCTTGACCATATTTCCAGATCTCTTTTGATCTCTGACCAACATTTCTCATAGTTGTCCTTAAATAAATTCAAATTTTTGGAGGTCAAATGGACCCCTAGGTACTTTACTTTTTTGACCACATTTAGTTCTGTTTCTTTTCTGAACTCCTCTATTTCAGTAGTTGTCAAGTTTTTTGCTAAAACTTTAGTTTTTTGTTTATTCAGCTTGAATCCCGCCACCCGACCAAAGTCAGAAATTAATTCTAACGCTCTTTTAGTACTAGAGGCTGACTCCTGTAATGTTAATACCAAGTCATCTGCAAAAGCTTTCAGTTTATATTGTTTCTCTCCGACCACAATTCCCTGTGTCAACCGGTCATTTCTAATCATGTTCAATAGCACCTCCAGGACTGAAATAAACAACAGAGGAGATAGAGGGCACCCCTGTCGTGTCCCTTTTTCAATTTTGAACTCCTCTGTCACCACGTTGTTTACTATCAATTTAGCTTTTTGTTCTGAATAAATTGCTTCTATTCCATTTTCAAACCCCCGCCCTACTCATCAACCTGTGCTATATGGATCATCTGCCTGTGCTGGTCCTCAGTCCATTGAAATGCAGACAGGATAATCCTAGGCACCTCCAGCCTGGTGCTTTTTGTTTGGCAAATATATTCTGCAACATATATTTGATGCAATACCAATGCTTTCATAGTGGATTTATACTGAACAGTTTGTACATCATTCTACTTTCTTAGTTCAGTGATGCTTATCCAATGTAACTGCGTTTACTGCCTCCTGGAGGGCACTTTTGCGCTATACTGCAACGAGGGGGGGAGGGGACAACAACAACACCAGAACATCGGTGATATGAAAAGTTCCAGGATTTCTTTTAGTACTGTTTGCCCTCAAACACCTGCAGTGCAAACTGTTGGAAACGGGGAGTTGCTAAGCATAACACTACCTTCCCTAGCCAAGCTCTCATTCCTTGGAAAACAGACAACCAGAGAGGTACACTGGTGAAACCAGTGGCAGGTAGTTCCAAAGGTGGAACTGAAACAATATGGGATTGTTATGTGTATAACAACTGTTTGTTTTCTTCTCTGGATGAAGCTTTGTTCGCAGCTAACGTTGATTCATATGGGGGAGGATGTTGGAATATGAGTACTAGGTAAAGGTAAAGGTACCCCTGCCCGTACGGGCCAGTCTTGACAGACTCTGGGGTTGTGCGCCCATCTCACTTAAGAGGCCAGGGGCCAGCGCTGTCCGAAGACACTTCCGGGTCACGTGGCCAGCGTGACAAAGCTGCATCTGGCGAGCCAGAGCCGCACACGGAAACGCCGTTTACCTTCCCACTGGTAAGCGGTCCCTATTTATCTACTTGCACCCGGAGGTGCTTTCGAACTGCTAGGTTGGCGGGCGCTGGGACCGAGCAGCAGGAGCGCACCCCGCCGCAGGGATTCGAACTGCCGACCTTTCGATCGGCAAGTCCTAGGCGCTGAGGCTTTAACCCACAGCGCCACCTGTGTCCCAAGACAAACCAGGTTAGTTCAGGAAATGGAATAGAGCAGCTTGCAGAGGATTGAACCTGGGACCTTTCGCTTGCAGAGCAGATGTGCTAACTCTGAGCTACAGCCCTGCCCCCACATCATGTGATGTAAACACCGAGCTGCTTGTTTGCAGCTGAGTACTAGGCAGCTGCAAACAAGCAGCTCGGTGTTTACATCACATGATGTGACTAGCCGTAGGAAAGAATGTTCCAGGAAGTTCACAGGGTGGTTCACAGGGATTTGTTCTTTGTGTAATATGAGACCTTCCTGTTGCATATGTGAAGGAAGTCTGAGTCAGTTGCTCGGAGAGAAGTCTGAGTGAATGGACATGTTTTTGTTTCAGTTGTACCGTCAGAAATAAACTAGAGATGTAATAGACTTTCTGACTATCTTCTTTCTCCTGCTGGTATGCAAGGGGGAAGGGGGTGTGCATCTTCCACGCAGGGAGATGTCGCCTATCAAGATCTTCCTGGACTGCGGGGATTCCAGCCAGGATAGATCACCGGCAAACAAGCCCCGGGAGCCTGAGGAGAGGGGCCAGCCTCTCCCGAGGGGGCAAGTTTTCCAACACAAACTACTAAAAATGGATTCCATATAATTGCCCTGATACCACCTTGAACACAAATAACGAATGTGCAATAAAATGGACAGCTGGAGGGGATCACAATCCACTGAAATGCAGGTAGGTCCTAGGACTATCCTGGTACCTAGCCAGTTGGCGACACAAAGAACAATGTTGTGTGAGGTTCTCCAGTCCCAGAGCAGTCTTATCATGAAGCAAGACATGCTGGCTACTGCTGGCTGTGGATTTTGAGACCCATTAATTTCAGCTGATTTTGTGCCCTTTAAATGCTCCAGTTTTAATTTGTGATGATAAAAATTGGAAACAAAGGTATTCAAAATTGATAAAGACGTTTCATTAAGGTGATGGCATTATTAGATATGTCCCATAGCTTATTGAGTGCAGTACTCCAGCTTGATGGTTTACTTTTAAAGCACCCTAGTTGTATCCAATGTATGACTAAGTTAATTTAATATTAATTAAATTGGGTTAATATCGTCACTTAGCAGTACACTTGTTCCGCTGGTGAAATGTTTTGTGCCAGCAGGATGTTGTGCAAGGGAATGCATAAGCAGGTTGCTGGTAACTTTGTTTCACAATGGCTTACACAACCCCTTGCACTAGAGGACAAAGAATGCAGGAAACAGAGTTTTCTCATTCCTCCACACACCTGCCTATCTCTGTATCTGTGGCCTGAGGGTAGTGGGTGCTGATGTGATAGCACTGTGACCTTGATTCTGGTCTGGAGTGCCAGTGTGACTTGTTTGTGCCTGAGATAGAAGAAGAACTTAGACCTTTTCAGGTATTATTCTGAGAAAACGCTGTTTTGAAAGGTAGGATTTAAATGTATCAAATAAGCACATTCTACGAATTTCAGCATATCTAAAATGTACTTACATGCCTGCCTATGCACATTCTCTGTTCTTACAGCATCTGAAAAGGACTCTGGGGCACTCTGCCTCCATAACCCTTAAATTGCTGTTCTCAAGGAATCTAAATTGGCATATCTGGAGAGAAGCAATGCTAATAGTACACAAATGACAAAGCTTTAGAATGGCTATATGTCTATCTTACCAGAAACTAATGTGACAGCAGCCAAGCTTGCTGAGTGAATTAGGTTATGAGGTTGGATTCAGTGTTTATTTTCTAAGTATTCTAAGAAGAGCTGGATCAGATCAAAGGCGTACCTAGTCCGGCATTGTGTTCTCACAATGGCCAACCAAACAGGACATGAGCGCCAATATCATTTCCCTTTGTGATCCCCAGCGCTTGACGTTCACAGGCATGCTGCCTCGGCACATGGAGGTAGTACATAACCACCACGACCAAATTGGTGGCCTTCCTTACATTTTGTCGAATTCAGTTCCAGCGTTTTACTGTGTGCTGCTTGAAGAAATACTTTGCTTTGTCTGCCCTGAATCTCTCAAAATTCACCCTCTGTGGTTCTGCTGTATTAGATTTTGTTTGTCACAGCTGGGCGGATATTGAAGGCAGCATTCCAATCAAAGCTCTGGGTTCTACAAACCCAGCAATTTGCAATTTCAGAAGTAAGGTTCCCAGGCCAAGCATAACTTGTGGTCCTTGCATAAGCACACAGCGGTAGGTTTTCTTCCAAATAAATAATCACACAACGTCAAATAATGTGCCTAATTTATATGTATAACAGTCATAGTATAATTGAGGCCCTGGGTATGTGCCTGCAAGATTGACCTAAATTCTTTTGGAAACTTCCTGCGTTCTCCCAATGCAGCTGATTAGAGGTTCTGTTATAGCCTTAAATGCATTTAAAAAATTGAAGATTGTGATGAATTAAATATAATGCTGAATAACAGGATCCTGACATAATCTTCCATTATTTAATCAGAAATGTGATATTAGGTTACAATGTCCCCAAATGTAAATTTTCCCTGTGCTGTAGATATTTTGCGGAAAATGTACAAGAACATGAGGGGCGGTGCTGACAGGGAGGCAGATAGCTTTGCCAGATGTGAAGGAAGGAAAACCCCCCCTCAAGATCCTGAAAAGTGTGGACAGAACTTTGACATAAGAAGTAGACAATTGGGGTGTGAGCAGATTGGCAGTGTTTTTGCATGATCTGCTGCTTACATTTCATATACAATCCTGGGATATGTCACTGTTCTTCAGTTCCCGAGTGTGTGTGTTTTCCACATAAATCTCATATAACAAAATACAGAATGTCCTGATAATTATCTGGGCAGCATTCTTCCGTTCTGCTAGTACCTGGCTGTTGTCCCACCTCTCCTCATTATTCATTATCAGAATATTTTTCTTTTCTTTTTATCTTGCAACAAATTTGCAGCGCTGCACACTGTTACTCAATCATCCAGACACCTGGTTAATTTTGTCTGCTCCTTTCTTTTAGCAGAAGATAAGCATGGCTACACCCTGATCTTCTCTTAAGGTTCTCCCTCCTCCACTTTTCAGTATGCTCAGTGGTGCAGTCAGGTGTTTTTTTGATTCTGGTTTTCATAGAATCATAGAAGTGAAGAGTTGGAGGGCACTCCAAAGGTCATCTAGTCCAACTCCTTGCAAGAATCATAGCTACAGAATCCCAGGCAGCTGGCCTTCCAACATTTATTTCATTTTTTTAACTTCTAATGAATCAGAGTTACCAGCTTCCAAAAGCTCTAAAATTGTCAGCAAGGCAAATGGGGAATTTATTGGATCTTACATTCTTGGCAAAGCTTGAGTTCCAACAGATATCAGAATAGTTAAAGTCCCCCATGACTACTATATCTCTTCTTTTTGAATTTTTGGTAATTGCTCTAGGAAGGCATCATCCAAGCCTTCGTTCTGGCTTGGAGATCTATAGTAGACTCTCACTGTGAATTCACTGTTGTTTCCCTCTCCTACAATTTTTACCCAAATACTCTAGACCTACCTTCCATGATGCAAGTCATGGATCTTCTTGTTGGTATACCCATCCTTTACATATAATGTTGCTACTCCTCCCTTCCTGTATGGTCTATTCCTAGGTTATGCCTCTCAATTAGTACATTACAATCATGAGTCTCATTCCACTAGGTTTCAGTAATGTTTATTATCATGTTTGTCATCCTGTATTAAGAGCTGAAGTTCATCTTGTTTATTTCCCATGTTCTATGCATTAGTATAGAGACAACTGAAACCTTGAGTCATTTCCTCCAGCTGCTTCCTTGTTTTCCCCCCTGCCCAATTGCAGGTTCCTGTAGCACTGCCTGAGTTTCCTGAAGTTACTATCCCCAGTACTTGGTGTTCCTGTGTCTTCTGAAATATTCTCTCCTCCCCATCAAGATTCAATTTAAAACTCTCCTGATCAGATTTACGAGACTCCTAGCAAACACATTATTGCCAGCTGCTATGGGGTGAAATCTACCTCTTACTATAAGTTTTCATGGAAGTGGATACTATGGTGCAAGAAGCCAGATAGCACCATCTGTACAACCAGTGGTATGCTTCCAGTTTTTCTCCTCTCTTCTTGGGCTATGACCTCCAATAGGAAGGAGTGATGAAATACCCACCTGTGCCCCAAAGTCCTTCAGCTTCCTACTCAGAGTCTCATATGGACCTCTGCCCCCAAAATCTTGCCCTGATGGCACCAGTGAGGAGCCCTAAGATGATGCAGTCCTAAGGGAATTACTCAGGAAACCCCATGGAATGTGTTTGCACTAGTACCATCTTGGATGTGCATTTTATTTAACCCATCCCCCAGTTGGCTTTTGCATTTTTTGAAATTCTGCTACTTTTAGTGGTACCCAGCCCAAATCTACTGTGTGAAGTGGCCTCTTCCCCTTGTGTAATGGCCTCCCTCATGCTCTTTTTGTTGGACTGTTTTCAGGAATGTAGACCATAATTTTAACTCTCAAAAATAGCAAAATGATCATTCTCCGGGGAAATGGAGGATAATTATTAAAGTCATATCAAACTTGGTTCACACACGCATGCACATAATTTGATTACTCTTTCTATGCTTATTCTTTCAGAGTCCTAGCTGAATGTGTGTACTGATACCAATAATTCACATTGTGCCTGACTTGATGTGAGTCTGTTCTTTTGTGTTCCATTTAAATAAATCATGCAAGATCTCTAGTTGGGTCAAGTTTCACAAAGTGATGCTGGGACCTTCTAGGGAAGAGACTATAACTCAGCACTAAAATAGGTTTTGTGTGCATTTTCAAGGCTTGAGGTTGCTAGATTCAGTATGGACAGATTTACCTGCAGCTGTGAAGAAGAGAGCTACAGTGTCTCTTACCACTGAGGCACAATTGCCTCATCTGATCAGAGGCCTGTGGAGACAGGTTTCAATACACATTAATTGGGTGCACAATTCCCCTTGTAATCCAACTGGCATGGTCCTATTAAACAATTGGCAATAACACCAAGTAGCTGTTGGGGAAGAGGAGGGGTCTGGATTTAGTCACCCCCAACCTTTCTTTTCACCAACAAACTGATGGACAGCACTGTTCTACTTCTTTGTAAACCCACTGGAACCAATGCCAATGAACAAGAAAAATGCAACACTATCATCCATCTATCATCTATCTATCTATCTATCTATCTATCTATCTATCTATCTATATCTATCTATCTATCATCTATCTATCATCTATCTATCATCTATCTATCTATCATCTATCTATATCTATCTATCTATCTATCTATCTATCTATCTATCTATCTATCTATCTATCTATCATCTATCTATCATCTATCTATCTCTATCTATCTATCTATCTATCTATCTATCTATCTATCTATCTATCTATCTATCTATCTATCTATCATCTATCTATCATCTATCTATCTATCTATCTATCTATCTATCTATCTATCTATCATCTATCTATCATCTATCTATCTATCTATCTATCTATCTATCTATCTATCATCTATATCTATCTATCTATATCTATCTATCTATCTATCTATCTATCTATCTATCTATCTATCATCTATCTATCATCTATCTATCATCTATCTATCTATCATCTATCTATCTATCTATCTATCTATCTATCTATCTATCTATCATCTATCTATCTATCTATCATCTATCTATCTATCTATCTATCTATCTATCTATCTATCTATCATCATCTATCATCTATCTATCTATCTATCATCTATCTATCATCTATCTATCTATCTATCTATCTATCTATCTATCTATCATCTATCTATCTATCTATCTATCTATCATCTATCTATCTATCATCTATCTATCTATCTATCATCTATCATCTATCTATCATCTATGCAACCATAAAGAAGAATTGGATTTTATTTCAATCCTCTTCTTCATTTTAAAAGTTCTTTAGTAGAGCTGAAAGGTGTGAGCACATGCATGTTTAGTGATTTTTTCCAAGCAAATTATTATCAACAAACCATTACCGAGGCACTTGGCTTTTGTTTTTTTTATCAACAAGGTTTAAGATTTGGTTTCTTATAGTAAGTCTCTGTATCCTATTTGAAAGATGTGCTCAACTTCATGCCTGCTCTGATCTCAGACAGCAGGATAGGGATAGCTCCCCTCTCTCTGAAATGGGCTGCTTGTCATGATTGATGATGCTGGGTTTAGAACAAACATTGGTATGACTCAGGAAAAGTCAGCTCTTTTCAATACCTTCAGGCAGAGCGGGAGAGATAAAAGGTAAGTCGTGTGCTGTTGTGGAATCAGAAATGTTCTGCCTAGCTGGGCTGCACTCAGACAGAACCAGTTTATTCCTGTGGGGAAAGGGATGATGATCCTCCACAGAACTGCCCTGTAGAGGTTGGTTTAAATAATAATAATAAAAATTGGCATGGTTTGATTGCTTTTGTTTTAATGGTTGTCGATTTCCCTGTAGCCCAAGTCATAGGCAGTGCAATTACACCTTATTGCCACAGGAGGTCAGTGGCTGCTGAGAAATTATATATTTATCTATCTATCTAATCTCCCCTATCTTAATTTATTCTTTTTCAGTTACTACTAGTGCATGAGTATGTGGATGGGGTTTGGTATTATACACAATGGCAGTCTGCTGCTACTGCTTGAGTCTTCAGCCGATGCCCAGGAACATTGTTGCGCTTTGAGGCCTCCAAGCCCTTCCCCTGTAAATAACTTCACACTGACTCATAAATTTTGTTTAAGTTATTGGGCAAAATTTAGGCCACAACTTTATTAATTACAGCAAAGTGAGCAATATTGGCTTAGGCATTGGCAACAGGCTATAACTGGTAGTCTGGCTGGTAGTCTGAAAGGGTAAACACCAAATGAGGGAGCAACATCGATGAAGATCAACCGAAGCTCACTCCAGAGTTCCTGTGGTCCTGGCAAGGCCCTAGCCCCTCAAGTGGACTTCGGATGAGATCCAGGACCCCCAGATTCCTTTACCGGAATACCCTATTTCTGGAGGGGCAGGTGATAGCCACACCTCCCCTCCCACACACTTCAATAAGCTAATTCCTAACCACCTAACCTTACAAAGTTGTGACGAATGCTATGGGGGTAGGAAAACCAAGTGGCTCCAGCTAATCTGCCAAATGGACAAATTCCAAAGCAGGGCCAAAGCAGCATGACCTAAACTTAGGGAGGGCGGGTGTACGGCAGCGCGAAGCATGTGCCCCCAGTCATGTTGCGCTGCCGCTTTTATAGGACCTGAGAATCACGCCGCTTGCCCTGATTGGCCAAAACAGCCTGGCGCGATCCCAGGGCCTAACGGTTAAGATTTGGGCCACACCTATCAACAACCCACCTTGCGGGGGTGTCCTGGGGGCCCGCACGCAGCCAGGACCCTCATTAAGGAGGATCCCATTTGTACACTCTTTGGGCCCCTCCAGACATCCTCTTTATGGTGATTTCATGATGATTTGTGCTCCTGATAGTATCAGGGCAGTTATATTCTATCCCATTTTCCCAAAGTGTGCCCGCAGATATTTTGGGGGCAGACATACTGCTTCATTTTCAGTTAGTAGTTTTGTGCGGAAATCCTGTAAAATTTATACCAGAAACATTCACAGAATCATAGAATTGTAGCGTTGGAAGGGACCACGAGAGTCATATCAAACCATTATTTTGCCCGGCACAAGGCTCGATCCCAGAACTCTGAGATTAAGAGTCTCACGCTTTACCAACTGAGATATCCTGCCTTTGTTACATTTTTGTTGTGCCACAGGGCAAGAATACCTCTCAGATGGGGAAGTATCTCAGAACAGACCTAATATGTGGACAGTCTAGTACAAATATATACCACTGTTGTTGTTGTTTAGTCGTTTAGTCATGTCCGACTCTTCATGGACCAGAGCACGCCAGGCACTCCTGTCTTCCACTGCCTCCCGCAGTTTGGTCAAACTCATGCTGGTAGCTTCAAGAACACTGTCGAACCATCTCGTCCTCTGTCATCCCCTTCTCCTTGTGCCCTCAATCTTTCCCAACATCAGGGTCTTTTCCAGGGAGTCTTCTCATGAGGTGGCCAAAGTATTGGAGCCTCAGCTTCAGGATCTGTCCTTCCAGTGAGCACTCAGGGCTGATTTCCTTAAGAATGGAGAGGTTTGATCTTCTTGCAGTCCATGGGACTCTCAAGAGTCTCCTCCAGCACCATAATTCAAAAGCATAAATTCTTTGGCAACCAGCCTTATTTATAGCTCTCACATCAGGGTACTTACAAAGCAATTTTTTTGGGGGGGGGGATTGTGGGGCATGGATGGGGTATTCAATCACACATCATCAAATTTAGGCTGCAGCATCACATGACCCGGAAGCTGTATGCCGTCTCCCTCAGCCAATAAAGCGAGATGAGCTCCGCAACCCCAGAGTCGGTCATGACTGGACCTAATGGTCAGGGGTACCTTTACCTTTACATATTACATTGCAGGGGGGGTGTTGTTGTTGCTCTTGTTTTTATTATGTATTTTGTGTTTTTATGTTGTCTTTTTATGTTGCGAAACGCCTTGAGATCTACGGATGAGGGACGATATACAAATGTAATATAAACAAACAAACAAACACATGTTTGCACCTCTTGCACGATAAGCACACTTGCTCCAAAGACTGGACTTTTTTGTGGGGGGGGGAGGGGAGTAATATGAAAATGTGGTGGAAGGTGTGGAATAGCACTTGCTTCTTATTTTTATTATATTAATTGCGTTTTGATCTCAATTTTATCTTCAAGGAACTCAATGTGGCTTACATGGTTCTCCCACACCTCATTTTATCCTCACAGCAACCCTGTGAGGTAGGTTAGACACACTTACCTTTTGCCCAGCGCTTCCTAGGCACAGGTCTGCACTTTAAAGCACTGAGTCTGAGTGTTTATCTTTTTTGCCTGGGCACTTTCCTCACAACAAAATACACTCTTTAATGCTGAATCAGAACAAACAGCAATCTAGGTTTTCCAATTCAGCAGTAAAGAGCAGGTTTTCACAGGGAAAGTGCCAGGACAAAAAAAACCATGTACTTGAACATGGAGCTTTAAAGCTCAGGCCTGTGCCTAGAAACACAGTACAAAAGGAAGCCTGGATGAGCCCAGAGAAGAAGTGACTGGCCGAAGGTTACCCGGTGACCTTCCTGGCAAAGTGGGGATTTGAACCATGCTCGCCCAGATCCTGGCGTTGTGGGTTAAACCACAGAGCCTAGGGCTTGCTGATCAGAAGGTCAGCAGTTCGAATTCCTGTGACGGGGTAAGCTCCTGTTGCTCAATCCCTGCTCCTGCCAACCTAGCCGTTTGAAAGCAAGCAGTGCAAGTAGATAAATAGGCTCTGGCGGTAAGGTAAACTGCATTTCCGTGCACTGCTCTGGTTCGCCAGAAGTGGCTTAGTCATGCTGGCCACATGACCGGGAAGCTGTACACCGGCTCCCTCGGCCAATAAAGCGAGATGAGCGCCGCAACCCCAGAGTCATCCACAACTGCACCTAATGGTCAGGGGTCCCTTTACCTTTACCTCCCAGATCCTAGTCCAACACTAGACCACACTGGCTCTTACTAGTCTCCCCACAAGCAAATTAGAGTGATTACTCATTAAATAGTCAATATAATCTAATCTCTCTGCAAACAAAGCAGGCTGAAGGCTCAATAAATGCGTTGCTGGGAAGCAAGTACCCTCAGTGACATGTCAAGGAATATACTTGCAGTAAAACAAAAGTTTAAATCTGGTCTGGAGGGGCCTCTGGTGTGAGGCAGCCTAACTATGAGGAGAGGAAAGGTGAGGTGGTCACCTAAGGCAATGGCCTTAGTAAGGTGTAGTGAAGATCAGCATATTTGTGGGTGTGTGGGTTTAAATCTGCCTAAGAGGTAGGGGAGAATGTTCAAGAGGATGCTGAGTCTGCACCTTATGATTACACAGACCAGCGACTTTAAAGCAGTAACATCTTGGAGAACTGGCACAGTGTGTGTGTTTGTGGGGTGGAGGTGGTTAATGGGGTGGGAAGGTTATTGTGACCCCAGGCAATTCTTTTGGGTGCCACAGATTTTGTGTTTTTTTGGGGGGGGGGGGTTTAAAAAATAATAGGGAGGTGTGTCATGTAGATGCACCGTCAGGCTGAAATCCACACTAGCACAAATCCGAAAGCCGTTTGCACATTGCGCGTGTGGTGCTGCACGTAATCTGTACTGCAAAGAGCTTCTGCCTGTATTAGCAAAGTCTGCATTGCATTAGGAGGAGCAGTGTTGCAGCAACCTGGGTAGTCGCATGACAACTGCTCCTCTGAAACAAGGATATTATGACATGGGATGGCTCATCCTGCAACAGGACAAAATCTTATTAGGAGACCTTATAGGCACCGTGTCATCTGACCTGAGACATTACAGTGGGGAAAGGGCCTTCCCAGTGGTGGTGCCCCATTTGTAGAAGGCTTCTTCCAGGTCTGCTCACCTTGTATCTCTCCTGATTCCTCTTCAGTGCTAGATGAATACCTTTTTTTATCTTCCCAATTTTGTCTTTGTTTTGTGCTTCTTTTATCTGCATTTTTTAAAAAAGTTAGTTGTTGTTTTCCTCTGTATTTTATTGTTTAATTTTAAGCCAATATTTTTTAGTGAATTCTTCAAATCAAAGCTGGGGTATCTGTCGTCCTTCAGATGCTGTTGGACTCCCAGTTGCAGTCAGCGTGGCCCATGATGGCTCACCCTATCTGGCTGCTTTAGCCTGATGTGGTGCACAGATACGTTTGCACCGTAGCAATTGAGGTGCTTCCTGTGCAAGGTACATGGCAGATCCACACAGCTCTGCTTTGTTTGGTTTCACAAACCCCTCAACAGTCTGCAGACTTGAACTGTTACACTTGCACCAGAGCTTGGTGGGATGGGGTTGTCCTTCCAGTCTTCAGGTACTCTGTAATGTGCTATTGATAGCTGTGCCTCCCTCATAACTCTGATGCACCTTGCCCTATGTGGGGCACTGAGCAAAGGCTGGAGAGGAGGACTGAGGTCGAGGGGAATCATTCAGTCATGAGAGACAAGTGGCAAGGTTCAAGAGAAGGCGACTGTTGTGACTATGGCCAACGCTGAACTAAAGAATTTGTTCTGGCTTGGCGAGTAGTCAAATCTGTACCCCATGCAAAAAATTTTAAGTAGTTCCTGACTAGGCGCTGTGTCATGGTGGACCTCCATGTGAATGCTCTGAACCTGCAGCTCACAGAGTAGTGAGAAGCCTCAGATGGTTGTTGAGATAGCAAAGTAGCAGATACAGTGCTACCTCGGGTTAAGTACTTAATTCATTCCAGAGGTCCGTTCTTAACCTGAAACTGTTCTTAACCTGAAGCACCACTTTAGCTAATGGGGACTCCTGCTGCTGCCACGCCGCCAGAGCACGATTTGTGTTCTCATCCTGAAGCAAAGTTCTTAACCTGAAGCACTATGTCTGGCTTAGCGAACTCTGTAACCTGAAGCGTATGTAACCTTAAGCGTATGTAACCCGAGGTACCACTGTACCAAGGAGCTATGAGCCCTGGTGCTGGAGAATGGAAACAGTGGAGAAAATAATTCCCTTTTCCAGGTTTCTGACAATAGCACTTTTGCTTCTTTGCTGCAGAACAGTAGCAAGGATCCAGGAAGAAGATGCTTTTCAGCTTCAGAAACAGCCTTCATATTGGATCAGATTTAAAAGCAAAACCTTGCTTGTTGTCAAGGATAAAAAGAACCCTACATTATTTTTTCATGGGGCAGGAGTGTTACTAGTTTTGCTGAGGTCTCAGTGAAATGATTTCTTTTCTAATCATCTAAATTTCTTCATAGCATGAGTCACTTTATTTCCTGTCCTAAGCTACTAACTAGTACTACTGGTTGACACACTCTGTTTCCCGTCCTAGAAATGGCTGCTTTACAGCCATTTGTGAAACGATATTTGAGTTTGATCGACACAGACTGATGTAGCTGTATGGCCTTTTTGTTCATATGGCTCCCTGCATTTGGGAAATGTAATGTGCTGAATGTATTGGGGAAGATTTACTGAGCATTTAAAAAAATGTTTGGGGGGAAATCCGAGGCAAGCCATTGAAACATGTTTTACAGCTTCAAGAACAGTTAAATCAAAGGAATCGGCTGCCAAATGAAGTTGTGTAATTGCTATCACTAGAGATTTGTCAAGGCTAAGTGTGCGCGTGCGCATGAGTGCGCGTATCTGGGAGAGTATGAAATCAGTCTTGCCGCAAAGTGAAATGAGATTAAATTATTTGCCATTGGCATATCCCTACTGAAATAATTTCCTCGGTGCTGCTGACCTTATACCAGCCTAAGCTGCTTCGGCAAAGGGGTATCTAGATAGCCAAGAGGTTTATGTCCCTAACCCCATCCTTCTTTTCTTTGCCTTCCCTCCATCCTTTCAAGTCGGAATAAAATGAAGCACATGTCAAAGGCAGGGAAAATGGAGCCCAGATTGATGTGACCTTTATTATTTTAACAGCATCTTTCAGCACAATTTACAGAGTTGCAGGGCTGCAAGGAACAGAGTTGGAGTATAAAATAACATAAATAAATAGAAGAGGAACCAAGGAGGTCAGCAAAAAACAGTTGGAATCAGGCAATGAAGGGTGCATGAAGGGTTGAGATTGGTCAATGCCTTTATGCTTCAGCCACCAAGGTTGAGAATTCTGGAGGAAAAAGAGAGAGGAAGAGGAGACAGTCACGTTTGCACCCTATGAGGGCTGTGATGAAAAGGGCCAGCCTCGTTGTTCATGTCTTCTGAGATCCAGTTGTCAAAGCACCAATTTCACTGGTGTCAGGAGCACAATAAAGGGAGTAAATGTTTTAAGGCAGTCTGCACCAAACTGATCCCCTCTCCAATGTTTTGGACTAAAACTCCCATGATCAGCCCCAGTCAGCATAGTTATGGGGCTTGGAGCTGATGGGAGTTGTAGTCCAAAGCATCTGGAGGTGGTAGGTTTTATTTCTCTTTACTCAGTCAAAAACCACTTATTTCACTTCGTTGTTTCCTGACAATTCATAGAATTGTAGAGTTGGAGTGGACCAAAAGGATCATCTAGTCCCACCCCCAGTTAAGTTGCCAGGTTGGGATGCAGGAGATTTGGCATTGTTAGGTCTGTACACAGCTCCCACCCTGCAAGCTGGGCTGACCTGGGGGAGCCTCAACCTGCATCGACCTGGGGGCTGGGCTAATGTTTAATTAGGGTTCACAATTAAACATATGGTCAGGCAAGGAGCAGGGTGGGGAAGGAGGTGCAGCCTCTCCCCATCACCACCATTGTGCTGAGAATAGGTCGGTTGAATCCTGCAGAGTGGTACTTTCTCTGCAGGGAAGCCACTTCTGAAGGAGTACCCTGTAGTCTACAGGATTGAATTTCTCAGGGGGCCTGCATCTCCACAGCACGTTCCTGTGGGTTTTGTGTGTGCCTCACTTTCTCTTTGGTTTCTCAGCTGCTCTCCTTTACCTCTGTGGGATCTTAGGGCAGAAGGGTTCCTGCACATACCACCCAATTCAAAGTAACCAGGAAAAGGTTAGAGACCTTAGCTCTTAACAATATTGGCACCCCCATTTCCTAGTCACTATGCAAATCGAGAGGCCCATCTAGACTGACTTTTATTGGCTTGCTTAGAGATCTGTTTGGAAGGGCCACCTTAGTAGATCTCTATCTCCTTCTTGGACTCTCTTTTGCCTCTTAATGGCCATGGAAGACTGCCAGATCAGCACATGACATGTCCCTCTCTGTTCCTATGGCCAAAGACACAACTGAAGTGCTGGCTCTGGGACACATGCCAACTCCTGTTTCTAGTACACCAATATGACCTAGATTTATGAATCATGCATTTCCCCTGGTATGCTTCATGGAAAGAGGTGGTGGCACAAGAATACAAACATGGTCACAGTAGAGCCAACAGGGTGGAGGAAGGTGTCTTTTTTGCAATGTATGCATATACCTAACACATATACCTACATGCTGTCCTGGCAGATTAATCAACAGCAGGAAGCTAAAGCCATGTCCCTTTGCTTTATTTCACATCCTTCACCCTCAGCTGTGGGTAGCAAAGGTGGCAATGATGCTAAATTGCCAACTGCATGTGAACTGGCATTAGCTCTTTGCTCAGACCCTTTGGCAGTTGCTAGGACCCACTAGTGCTGACACCTGTCCTGGGCTGCCTGACTTGGTCTAGGAGCCACATTTTTAGTTTCCTCCAATGCCCATAATGTAGCAGTGCTCTGTGGGATATTTTATGCAGTCAAAACAACAATACGTCTTTTGCCAGATAGGCACATGAAAGGGCTGAGGCTCACAGAGCTTTCCTGTAAACTTTGCTAGAGAGAACTCTGTGAGGTCACTTCCCTTGTGCCCTGACAGGCAGAATCAGCAAGCAAAGACCACAATTTTAAGCAGTATTTCAGATGCCCAGGTGGTGCATGATAAGGAGAGTCAGATTCATGAGAGTCCATCCCAGATTCATGAGAGTCTGGAAGTTTCATATGGATTTGCAAACAAATAATGAAGGATTTGCTTAAATTGAGACTGAATTCTAAGGCAGATTATGCTAAACATGTGACAGAGTTCTTGAGAGAGAGGAGAGATCCAAAGCAGACACTCTGGAGCATTGTAGGAAATTAAAATGGTGGCTAAGACATGATTCTTTTGTTATCTGCTGCCATTGCCAAGTAAGTTTGTCAGGACTTGTTGGCCTAGGAGGAGGCCCATCACACAGTGCTTTGTCAAGGTTCCCCTCATGTCTGAAGTCAGCTGTGCTTTCCCCCTGAAGCCTGCCCTTTCACCCAAGTCCCATCACTTTAGACTAGCATTTCTCACCTTCTGATAACTGTGCCCCACTTATGTTCTGAATTCAAAATGGAGATACACCTCACCCTTATACCCGGGAGACTCTTTAGACAATGACAGAATGAGAGGAACTCACTCTCTGAGGCATATGTTTGCATGACTGACTGTTCTGCCCCAAAGGATGTGTACCCAAAGCCACGACTCTTGCAGAGATGCAGTGGGCAGCCTCCTGCAAAGAGAGGTGAGTGTCCTGCTGCACCTTTGGAGTGGAAATGATTGCACTTGGGAAGACTAATATCAGTGTACTGGAAGAAGCAAAGATCAGCAGTGTTGAAGCAATGATTCTTCAACATCATCTCCGTTGGACTGGTCTTGTTGTGTGGATGCCTGATGATCATCTTCCAAAGCAACTACTCTATTCCGAACTTAAAAATGGAAAGCGCAATGCTGGTGGTCAACAAAATAGGTTTAAAGATTGTCTCAAGGCAAATTTAAAAAAAATGTAGCATAAACATTGACAACTGGGAAACACTGGCCTGCAAGTGCTCCAGTTGGAGAACAGCCTTTACCAAAGGTGCCATGTGCTTTGAAGACGCTCAAACTCAGGACGCAAGGGAGAAACGTGCTAAGAGAAAGGCACACTTGGCAAATCCACACCGTGATCAACTCCCACCCGGAAACCAATGTCCCCACTGTGGAAGAACATGTGGATCCAGAATTGGCCTCCACAGTCACTTACGGACTCACTGTTAAAACCGTGTTTATGGAAGACAATCTTACTCGGCTATGAGTGATCGCCAAAGAAGAAGAAGAACTTCCAGTGCAATGATGTGGCAGAATGACTGATTGGAAGGAGATGGCAGAGACACAGTGGACAACCACCTTGGAAATTAGATGCCTTGGGGCAACAGGAGTATCAAATTACTGAATTAACATCTTTCTTGTGTCTTGTTTCTTGTGTCCCAGCATGCATTTTGAAAATCATTCCTTTTCAATGCATGGTTGTTCTTGGTATTATTTCTGACCTGCTGGTGTTACACTTGAACTCTCCAGGGCAAAGCACCTACCATCAACACCGATTTTGCCATCTCCATCCTTATCTCCAGCGGCCAAGAATTCCTTGGTTTCTTTATCAGTCAGGTCCCTGGCGTCAGGGGTAAAGCCCTTCAATACAAACCTATCAATGAGAAGAACAGGGGAGGGGGAGAGGAAGCTAATTCATGAGAACTCTTGAGTTACCCAGTTTTTAAATTTCGTGCGTGTAGCACATATTTGCTATCTAAATGTACAGACAGCTTTTCCTCTGAAAGGTGCTCCAAAGTGGTTCAAAGCACAGAATAAAAACACAATCAAACATAATTTTGTTCCGTTTTTAAAACATTTCACAATAAAAAAGTAGGGCAGCACTAAAAATGGCAGAACAGGAATTAAGCCATATGTAAGGGTCAGGTAGAGCAAATGCACATCCACCAGATACTGAAAGGCCTTGGGGTTTGAACTGCAGGTCTATTTGGTGAAGGAATACCATACTTCAGGCATAATCATAAAAATAAAACAAAATACCAATTTCTGGCCACAGGTGGCATCACTTCAGATGGTGGTGGCATCTGGAGCAACATCTCAATTTATAGGGGTGTGTGTTGTATATGGGACAAGGTGCTTCCTAAGTTCAAAGGGCTTTCAAGGTCAAAACTAGTGCTTGAATTTAGCCCAGAAGCAGACTAGTATAAAGGTGGCCAATGTGGTGCCTTCCATATGTCAGAGTACAACTCTCATAACCCCTGTCCATTGGCTACCCTAGGTGGGGATGATGAGCGTTGTTGTCCCACAACAACTGGCTACTCCTGGACAAGGAACTAGTGGAGCTTTCAGAGGATCAGTGTTACACCATCCCCCCCCCCCCCGTGGATAGTACCATGTAAAGGTCACACTGCCTCCTTCTGGACCACCTGATGTTTCCAAATTGTCTTCAAGAAGAGCCTCGTAGAAGGCATGTTCCTATAGTCAAGCTGAGTGGTTTACTATAACATGCATAACAATGGCTAAGTCCCTGGTCTCCAGGAAAGGGTACAGCTGGCAGATCAACCACAGGTGAGGGAACACACTCCTGGCTAGAGTTGTCACCTGAACATCTGAAGCTAAGAGCGCCTCTTAACCTGCAAACTTAAGGAGGGATGTGACCCTTTTCACAAAGCGGCATTTCCCCCAAGAACCACCATCAACACCTCTACCTCTGCCTTTGCCTTGCCTGGATTGAGTTGATTTGCTCTCATTCTGTCCGTTACTGAGCTCAAGCACAACAGGCTAACATGGAGAGGAACAGTTGGCCCTGCCCTGCCTTGTGAGGGTGACCTTCCTAATGTCACTGAAAGAGAGGGAATTGTCACATGAGGCTGCTTCAGGTGGAAGAGAGTCTCACAAGGGAAAGCTCTATTTCAGATGCTTCAGCAGTTATTTCAAGCCATGTTACAGATTCCTTCCATCCGTCCTCTTTTGAGAATACTCCTCTTTTTAAGTGCTTACTTCATGAGCTCAGCCCCTGGAAGCAGGGCTGTAGCTGGGTGGGGGCAAGGGCTGCAAGCCCCCCTCAGGGGATAATCCAGATCCCCTTCCTTGAATTTTCATCTTTCATCTCAAAAATAAAAAGGCTAAAGCCCTCTTACTTGCAAAGATATAAGGGAAAATAACATGCAGGCAATATTTGATCCAGTAAGAAGGCAAACAACTCCAACCCAATCAGCACTTGACACTGACTTTTTAATTTTTTTCTATTAACATGAAATGTTATTAAAATGTTTAAATAAATGATATACCTTTAGGCTACAGTCCTAAACAGTATGCCTGATTTAACCCAATGGACTTACTTCTAAATAGGCATACATAGGGTTGCACTAATATTTTTGATTAACTATGTCCATTTCTGCTGCTCTGCATATGTTTAGGCTGGAGAAGAAAAGACTGAGAGGGGAGACATGATGACACTCTTCCAATACCTGAAGGATTGTCCCACTGTAGAGAACAAAGACTTGTTTTCCAGTACACTGGAGGGCAGGGCATACATAATGGGCTTCTGTGAGATGAGGGTAGATTTTGGTTGATCATTAAGAGAAACTTCTAAAAAGCAAGAACAGTTTGATGTTGAAACTAAATACTGGGGGTGGGAGTCTCCCTCCCCAGAGGTCTTCATGCAGAAGCTGGACATCCAACTCCTGGAGATGCTCTTGCTTTGGATTTCCAGCCTCAAGAAGGTTGGGCAAGATGGCCTACAAGATTCCTCCAAGTATATGATTCTTTGACATAGGACTTGAATGGAGAACCTTTGGCCCTCCAGAAGTTCCTGAACTACAACTCCTATCAACCCCAGCAAGCATGGTCAATGGCTAGGGATGATGGGAGTTGTAGTTCAGCAACATCTTGAGGGGCAAAGGTTCCCCACACCTGATTTAGGATTACCCTTAGGATGAGAGCCCTTAGGATGACTTAGGATGTAACCTTAGCCATTCTTCCCCCATGTCTGGCTACAGAACTGAATTTAAAATCACCGGCTCTTACTCTTGGTTGAGCTCTTGGATCTGCATTAGTTGTATTTCACCAGTCAAGAACATTGAATAAACTCAGCTTATCATGGTTGGACAAGTGACAACAATTTTTCATAAAGCAGGCCTTATCACAAAACGAGATATCCCTTTGGGTCCTAAAATGGCACTTAAACAGCTCAGAACCACTTGCAATACCTAAAGGATTGCCTCTCCCCATATAAACCACCCCAGACCCTGAGATCATCATCAGAGGCCCTTCTTCATGTGCCTCCTTCACAAGAGGAACATGAGTTTTCTGCAGTGGCTCCCCAATTGTGGAATGCTCTCTGCAAGGTTTGTCTGGCACCTTCATTATACACCTTTAGGTGCCAGGCAAAAATGTCCCTTTTCAGCAAGGCCTTTGGCTGATTAACATCCTACATCATTTAAATGTGTGTGTTTTTCGTGTGTGTGTGGTATTGGCTTGTTTTGTTCTTGTTCTTTTTTTATTATGCACTTTATGGTTTTATTCCTGTGAGATCTTTGGATGAAGGACAGTATACAAATATAAACAAACAACTATTCAGAAACTGTTCCACAACTTTCCCACAAGGATCTCATTACTCACCTGATGACTGAAGTTTGGCTTACTATATTGCAAGGCATTGGAAGACACTAAATGCAGACTTACTGCATTTGAGTTCTGGATCTCACAACTCTGGGACTTACCGGTAATATTACTGGAGAAACTGACAACCCTTGCCCAAGAGAGTTGAACAGAAAAGAAAACTACTACTTTCTGATTAACCCGGCATAGTTTTATTACATTGTTGTTGTTGTTTAGTCATTTAGTCATGTCCGACTCTTTGTGACCCCATGGACCAGAGCACACCAGGCACCTCTGTCCTCCACTGCCTCCCACAGCTTGGTCAAACTGTTTTATTACATATGCAACATCAATAGAACATTGTTATAGGCTTCCAAGGATACATGGCAACCTGTGGAATGTTACCTTTGATTAAAAACTGAAATGACTTAAAAGCTAAATGGAATTAAACAGACATTTGGTGCTTCTGCTGGGGGTGGGTGTGATGGTTGATTGCTGATTGCTTCTCCTTGTATAAATAAGTGAAAACAAAATATTTTGAGGGTGGGGAGCAAAAAGATCAATTAATGTTTAGGTATGGGGCATGTGGATATTGTCTTTTCTGTTGGCTGATAGTCATATGATGGCTGGTAGCTTAACATCTTCTATGCATATATTGATATGACCAGATGCTGAAATGTTTAAGACCAGTCCATGCTGCACATTATTTCTACAACCCATATTTTAGTTGGTATATGAGAGGAATCTTTCCTTACTTTAGTTCATCCTCCTCAATGTAACCGCTTTTATCTTTGTCCAGAATGTGGAAACATTTCTTCACATCTTCTTTGCTCTTAGCTTTCAATCCCACCAGCTGAATGAACTTCTTGTAGTTAAAAGAATCGGGAGCTGCAGGAAGATGGAGAATTGAAGAGGGCACCTCAGTTTTAGAGTGGCTGACAAGGCACTTTAGCAACCTTAACTCTGTAAACAGGCCCATTCATCTTTCACTTTTCAGATGGCATGGGGTTGGTTAATTCATGCCTGCTCATTGGTAGTGACAGCAACAACACCAGTGGATGCTTGCATGTGCGAATGGGCCTCCGTAGGTCTGGCACCACAAATCATTTCAAACGCAGTGCTTTCCAATGGAGTCAGTTCACGCATTCTGTGGCAGGCAGCTAAGTACAGAGAAAATTATTATCTATATCGGAGCAGGAAATAGATCTGTTTGAAAGGCCAGCTCCTTGTCTCTCCCACCCTGTGGGCCTAGTTTGACAAGTGGGCAGCTCTGCTCACCTGTCATTCACCCAATGTCACAATGACATCAGGTGATCCATTTTGGCCTCTGGTGACAATCAGTTGATTGTCAGGCCTTGCAAAGTGCCTGCAATTTGTTGTTGGAGCTTGCAAAGCACCAGAGAATTCATATGCATAGATTCCCTTCTCTCCCTGTTGACGAAGGCGCAACTAAGTATCAGAGAGGATTACAACAAATATGTCTCCTTTCTTCAGTTATGGAGCTCAATAGCAGGATCCTTGAGAGTCCCAAGTAGTGTTCTATCCAAATAGTGAATAGAACCAGAGCTTCCAAGCTTTAGCAAAGTTGCTGCATTGTCCAACACCATGGACATAACTGGGAAACTGCACCAGAATGACTATGTTAATCTGGAAGGTAACTAGTTTCTGCCCCACACCCATCCCCCTTGGGGCTGTTGAGAAAATAATAGAATTGTAAAGTTGAAATGGACTCTGAGGGTCATCTAGTCCAACCTCCTGCAATGCTGGAATATTTTTGCCCAGTTGGGGCTCAAACCCACAACCCTGAGATTAAGAGTTTCATGCTTGATGTGCCACAAATGTCTAACAGAGGTCTGTGTGAGCTGGGAACCTAGAAGAAATATTTGTGGGCTAGTCACTTTTGTGGCCGAGAGTGGTGGAAATTATTGATTTTATTATAGCATTTCTGTCCTATGTTTCCCAATGGTTTGAAGCAATTGGACATCATGGGCTGGGTGGTGGGTGAGAGATACAACTTAAATATAAGCCAAGGGTGACTTTGACTTTATTTGGAAGAGACTCCCAGAGGTATTCTAGCTCCTCACCCACAACCAGCACACACATTTCAGGAACCAAGACCAACATTTTTCTGGTCCTCTCTGGCTGTCCATGAGACAGGCACATTTGTAAAGCAGAGACAGGACAGAAAAGACAGGCTTTTGAAAAAGGGTGACTCGGGTAGCTCTGAATGTGGTATGATCTGGGAGCAAGGGGTGGTGGAAGACACAACATTTCAAACACACCTCCCTCCCCTAAGCATCACTGTAGCAGCCCTGCTGCCAGGAAAGACAACAGAGGCCTGCTGTTTTACTTGTCATATTTTTAGTCTGTCACCTGCCCTGCACACCTAAGCAGCGGGGTGGTGGAGGAAGTGGAATAGAGATAATAAATAGCCCCACAACTCATAGTCAGGTGTGCTGATAGATCAAGGTTTTCTCCAAAGGCTTCCCCCCTTATCGTTCCTTGGTATGCATATTATTTAGGGCAGTTACCCAGAGACTGCTGTAGCACAGCACAGTGTTTCTTTTTCTCACTCTTGCAAATAAAGGACATCAGAAGCTTAAACGCTTCTGAAAAGAAACTTCGAGACCCGTCTCGCCAAGGGCTCTAAATCCGGGGGAGGCGCTAGGGAAATCGAACGCAGTGACCTCTAAGAAGTGCCCTGATTAGGCCGGCCTCCTTTGATGTGGGCAGCAGGCCTTTGTCCGCCGCTGCATGCAAATCAAGAGAGAATCAATTAATGAAAAAGAGGGAGAGAGGAGCGGGGTGGGGAATCAGCCTGGTCTTCATATTGGCCCATATTTCCCGCGGGAGCCAGACTTGCGAGAGCAATGAAGTGCCAAGGACTAAAGCGATTTGCAGACGAGCTCGCCTTCCCTTCGAGTTTTTGGGCTGCTACTGCGATGAGTTTCCTTCCGAGCTCAGCCCTTGGCTTGGGCGTTCTCGGCAAGGTCGCCGCGTGAACAGGGAGAAGGAGGCAAAGAGGACATCGTAGTGGTTTAGGGTTGGGGGGGGGAGATGGGTTGTAGCATGTCCATTCGGGTCGAGGCCAGAAATGTCCTGGTTGGTTGGAAGTTGCTTAGAACACAGATAGCTGGACAAAGCAAATATCTTGTGCAGGCGAGCTTCGGAGAGTACAGACACCTGGGAAAGGTGGATCTGGCCTAACTGGGGTGTCTCTGCCTTGTGATCCTGGTTTTGCATGCTAACCCACATGTTTGAGGGTATCATGGACTGCAGAGTTGGAAGGGGCCCTGAGGATCATCTAGTCCATGCAGGGATATGCAGCTGTCCCATACAGGGATCGAACCTGCAACCTTGGCGTTAGTCGCCGTATGCGTGTGGACAGGGCCGAATGAAAGGTTTCTCTATTCAGTTCTGTCATTGCAAGCTGCATTATACGGAGTCAAACCATTTGTTCTTCGAGCTCAATATTGTCTACACGGACTGGCAGCACAGACAGGAATCTCGCCCAGATTTACCTGGAGATGCCGGAGCACGCACCGACCCTGGGACCTTCTGCAATCAAGGCAGGCACTCTAGCCACTGAGCTATGGCTCTTCCCAGGCCAATGATCTTCACTGACCTTTATTTAGACCCTCACCTTCCTTCCATAAGGGAATCCAAAGCGGCGTAGATGTGGCTCCCAGGAAGTCTCCTCCAACCCAGGCGCTGGCCGGACCCTGGCTTGCTTAGCTTCAGCAAGGCGGTGACCTCACATGCCTCCAGACCCTGACTTGGGACCGAAGGCGTGCTTCCAAGGAGGGAGGTCTCCGAGTGGGAAATGGGAAGGTCCCTGCCAAATCCTGCAGCCGGGGTGGGTGGGTGGTGGATCGAGACCCTTGAGTTAACCCTGTCCTGCCCACAGTCCTGAACCGTGGACGTCAGCTTGCATGTTCAAAAAGAGGGGAGGAAGCCTCTCTTGCAGGCGAAGTTTGGACCTTTGCAGCCACCACACCCGCAGCCCCACATGACTGAAACCCACGGAATATCTTTAAAAAGTTATGCATCCTGAAAAGCAGACACAAGCAGAGCAAGGGATGCGAGTCCTTGGAAAGATGGATAAGGAGGGGAGGTCGTAGCTGGGGGTGGGGTGTGGGGTGCTGCCTTGCTGCCAGAAGGGCTCCAGATTACTCTGGGCTCCCTATGCCAATCGTTGGGACTGTCCAAAGGTGGGGAGTTCTCCGCTAGCTGCGGCGCAGAGCCCTCCCGCAGTGGATTCTCCGGGATCTTAGCAGTAAAATCAACGAAGCATTCCCTTGCCTTCCTAGAGGTGTTCCGAGGAAGTTAGCAAGCAGTGGAGGACGTGAGCCCCGGACTTGGACCGGCTCAGCTTGGCAATATGCGCTTGCAAAACCCCAACCGCCCCCTTCTCTCCGCATCTCCTTGGGCCGGACTTTGGAAGATATGCGCCCCACTCTCCGCAATGCCTCCCCCACCCCACCCCTGGCCACCCCATCTATCCCGCCGGTACTTGGAAGTCTCCGGCGTGGCTCACCTGCAAAGGCTGCCACCGCCTTCTTGATATCGTCAGCGCAGAGCACGTCAGTCATCGCCATCCTTGCAACTGTTGGGAGGGAAAGTGCCAAAAGATTTAAGAAGAAGAAGACGGGAGGGGAGGGTGTGGGGAGGGGGGCGGAAAGCGAGGGAGGGAGGGAGGGGGGAGTGCCCTCCTCATCATTTCTGCTCATATGACCAAAACTGCAGTGCCGGGCGGGGATGGCACACCGGGAGAAGGGCTGGAGGGGTGCCAGCTACAAGCAGAAGCAGCAGAAGGAGGAAAAGAGCCACGAGGCTGTGTGTGTGTGTGTGTGTTCGCATCTCTCTGCCAGACCTGCACCAGTTTGCAAAAAAAGAGAGGGGCCGGTGCAGGCTAAAGGGGTTGTGGTCGGGGCAAGAGGTTTGGGTACTTTCTCTGCATCCGCAGTCCCAAGCAGCACCTGGCGTGGCGGGAAAGAGTTGCAGACAGGAAGCGAGAGACAGTCATGTCAAGGTCAACCTGTCGGCCGGTACAGGGAAAGAAAAAGTGGTGGGACAAAAAAAAACAGAGGACGACAGGACTGCCTTTGGAGCATCTCTTGATGGAGATGGGAGGGACAGCGATGTCTATAGACATATCCCTATCTTGGATGGGAGGGTTTCTAGATTTAAATCTAGGACTGGAGTGGTCCTATCTATAGGTAGATGAAAGCTAGGATGAAAGGGGTGGCTATCTATCTAGGATGGGAGGGATCTATCTACAGTGGTACCTCGGGTTAAGTACTTAATTCGTTCTGGAGGTCTGTTCTTAACCTGAAACTGTTCTTAACCTGAAGCACTACTTTAGCTAATGGGGCCTCCCGCTGCCGCCATGCCCCTGGAGCACAATTTCTGTTCTCATCCTGAAGCAAAGTTCTTAACCCGAGGTACTATTTCTGGGCTAGCGGAGTCTGTAACCTGAAGCATCTGTAACCCGAGGTACCACTGTATATCTCTATATACATCTAAGATGGAAAAGAGCTATGTCGAACTATAATCTATCTATCAGCTATCTTTGTTGGGACTGATACCTCTGTCCTGGACGGGAGGGAGGGATGTAGGATGTATCTCTAGGTTGAGGGCCATAGCTTCTCCTCTCCTTCCTTTCCAATGAATCCTCACAACAAATCCATAAATAAGTTTTGTGGTGGAGCTTAGCTCCCCACCCCGTTATTTTTTAAACAGAGCTTACTGATTGGCCAAAGTTCACTATCACTGTGAAGATTTGAATCCAAGCCCTCCAGTCAAAGTCCCCCTGCTCTAAGTAGGAGACTTTGTTTATTGATTCTAGAGAAAGGAGGGGATTTCTGCAGGTGTAGCTTTCCCCCAACCCTGCACACCTTTCCAAATCCCTCTTTCTGCACAGTTATATAAAGTACAACCCCACCAACATCACCTGCTTCTTCCCATCCAGTCACCTTGTGGTGGTTCCACCTGTTAGCAACCCAGCAATGGAAACAGTAGAAAACCTACAGGTGAACCACAGCATCTCCGGTGTGCTCTAGGATCCAAACTGCTGTCCTGTAAGGTAAAGGGACCCCTGACCATTAGGTCCAGTTGTGGCTGACTCTGGGGTTGCGGCGCTCATCTCGCTTTATTGGCCGAGGGAGCTGGCGTACAGCTTCTGGGTCATGTGGCCAGCATGACTAAGCCGCTTCTGGAAAACCAGAGCAGCGCACGGAAACGCCGTTTACCTTCCCACCGGAGTGGTACCTATTTATCTTCTTGCACTTTGTGCTTTCTAACTGCTAGGTTGGCAGGATCAGGGACCAAGCAATGGGAGCTCACCCTGTTGCAGGGATTCAAACTGCCCACCTTCTGATCGGCAAGTCCTAGGCTCTGTGGTTTAGCCCACAGCGCCACCTGTACTGAGGAGTAAAACCCCACTGAATACAGTATGGCTTCCTTCTGAGTAAATATGCATAGCATTGGGGTTCACAAGAGTCTACTACTTCATAGGCTTGTTGGATCATGCCAAGGGATCTATCTCATTCAGCGTTCTAACAGTGAATAAACCATATGTTTCTAGGAAGCTCACAAACAGGGCATGGAGACATTTGCCTTGCTTGCCCTCCAGCAGCTGATATTGAGACAATTTGCAGTCATAGAGGATCTGTTGAGTTATCATGGCTAATAACCATGAATTTCATCCATGAATTTTTCCTTTTCAAAGCCCACATCCTGTGGCAGCGGGTTCCACAGGAATCTTCTCACATTTACTTTTATTAGGTGTCACTGAGTTCTAATATGACAAGAAAAACGTCTCCCTATGAACTTACTTGCCAAGAAAACTCAATGGACATAAAAAAGGAGAAGCTATGAGAAGAATGTGAGAGTCTCCAAGGCATGTTCTGCTTCATGGGGTCACGGAGAGTCGAACACAACTAAGATGACTAAACAACAACAAATGCACTTACTGCTCATCCCTCAAGATTTTAAAAATATTGACCATGCAACCACCCTAAACTTACACTAAAAAGCTCAGAATGGTTTAGCCTTTGCTACTAGGGGAGGTTCAGAAAAGGGCAACCAACTCCTTAATCATCATGGCTGTCCTTCTCTGCATCTTTCTCAGCTATAGGATATCTTTTTTTAGATTAAGCGATCAGAAGCACATGTGATATTTCAGATGCGCTACAGATTTTTTATAAACACAACATGAAAAACAGCATTTGATTTTCAATCATTTCCTAATGACCCCTAACACAGAGGGTAACATTCAACTAATGTTTACTCAGAGTAGACCTATTGACATTAATAGACCCAAATTAGACATGGCCATTGGTCATTAATTTCAGTGGGTTAAAGTTAGCCGAATACAACTCAGTATTTGATTTTTCAAAACACCTGCTGCTCACTGAGTGATGTATCCATCAAAACATCAATATCTTTTTTCTTGATGAGTGTCAGCCAGTTCAGAACCATCCTATGTATACAGAATCATAGAATCTTAGAGCTGGATGGGACCCAAGGGTCATCTAGTTCAACCCCCTGCAATCCAGGAATCTCAACTACAGCATCCATGACAGATGGCCACCCAACCTCTGTTTAAAAACCTCCAAGGAAGGAGTGTCCACAACCTCCCGAGGGAGAGTGTTCCACTCTTGAACAGCTCTTACTGTCAGAATCTCCTTTCTTGTAACTTGAAGCCATTGGTTCGAGTCCTACCTTCCAGAGCAGGAGAAAACAAGCTTGGAAGTGTATATCATTGTTTTTTTTGACCATAGTTTCCTTTTCACCCAACTTGGAGAGCTCTTTCTGTCCGCTTGGTTATCAGATAGCAAAGAGCTCTCAAAACTGGGTGAACAGGAAACAGAAATGTACTCTGCCCCCAACTGCAAATAATCTGCAGACCTGTCCATCTCATTACTTACCTCGTATCATATCATTTATAAACAGATTAACTCTTTTCTTTCTTTACTACATTTATAAATTGCCCTTCCTCCGAAAGGAACACAGGGTAAAAGATAAGACAGTAAGACACATCAGTAAGTAAAGCACATACGCACACAGCAATCTCAGCTTTTCAGTGTTAAAACAACAAAATATTGATCTGCAAAGGTATCATCCCTAAGCCACTGTGGGGTAGGGGTTAGAGGTTCAAATCCCCCACTAGGCCACAAAGCTCACTGTGTGATTAGGCTGAAAAATAAACAAAACATTATTAAAGCTGGGTGACCTTGGGCCAGTCACTGCCTCTCAGCCTAACCTACCTCACAGGATTGTTGTGGGGATTAAATGAAGAAGGGAAGAACCATGTATTCCACCTTGAGCTCCGTGGAGAAAAGGTGGGATGTGCATTAAATACATAATAATTAACACTAAAAGTGTTTAGCAGTGATAAGTGGAGAAAGTGATAGAAGCTGGGCAGAGAGAGGGGGAGGGAGACACAATGAGTTTTAAGAAGCCATTTGAGCATGCGCAAAGGAGCAGCAGATCCCAAAACTAGAAAGAAATCGCATTCTGGAAGTGAGAACTGAGAGGAGGAGAAACAAGGACACTTATTCCAGAAAAGAACGAGCGGGAACATAGCAGCCAAAGCAGGAGATGCATGTGAGCAAAGCAATTACAAAGATGAAAAGTAGAATTTTGTATGCTATGTTGAAAATCAGCAGAAGATAAAGAAGCCCAAAACGTAAAAGAAAACATCTGCTTTGTGGGAAATCAGGAAATAAATTGTGTGGCAGCATTTGCTAAGTGTTGACCACTGAGGGGAGTCATGTAACTCTTTCTATTTTCTCTCACTCCCTCAATATCACCTTCAGAAATGTGGTCAAGGGGTGACAGTAGGCTCCAATATTATATTACTTTTCTGAGCCTGCCGTTTCCATCCACAGTGATTCTGCGTCCTTTCTATAGCGTTTATGTCCAGGGAAAACTGTATTCTGTATGACTTCTCCTTGTTCCACCAGGTCCCTAATACACACCTATCCTCTTTTAGTACCAAGCATTCCAATGTTTCCATTTTGTTTTTGAGGCTTCTGGCATTAACACAGAAGCGCCTTTAAATTGTGTCGCTCTCCAAACAAAATTTCCATATGCAGTTTTGCCATATCATTCTTTGGTCTCCTTTTGTTTGCTTGTTTATTACATTTATATCTCATTCTTCCTCCAAGGATTTCATTTTATCTCCACAACAGCCCTGCACAGTAGGTTTGACTGAAAGAGTGATTAGCTCAAGGCCACTCAAGTGAGTTTCACTGATGATTAGAGAAATGAAATTGGGTTTCCCAGGTGCTAGTCCAGTACTCAAACCACTTGGCCATTGTGTTGCCATAAGTGATCTTTCTGCAGAAACATTTGGCTCTATTTGTGCTAATTTTGCCTTATTCCAGAAGAATCAAGTAGCTGCAATCTACACTAGCCCACTGGCCTCTACATCGCCCATGCTTGCTGCAAGGCAGGCCACAGATGGATCAAGCTGCCTTTCAACGGTACACAGTAAATATGTCCATCTGCTAGCAAACAGAGGAAGATCTGGCTGGGAGAATCTGCTAACGGGCATTACATGCCTCTCTGCAGTTCCTCAGTGGAGGGGCTGATCCCAAAACAAGAGAGTCTCTTGGAAAGGCTGCTCTCAATGTGCAGAAATGCTTTCCAACACTCTGAAATCAATCCTTGGGGAATGAACGCCTCATTTATTTTATGGCTTCCAATAAAAATGCAATGCGGGGCTCCAAGATCACTGGGATCTAAACAGATACCTATGTCAGCAGTAGGCCCAGGAAGAGACTCATAGGGCAGGGCTGTAGCAGACTGTCAAGGCTGTGGATCTGACAGCATAACCCTGGCTTTGGCAGTCATTTCTGTGCTGAAGTTAACAATATGAAACAGCAGAGCGACTCTTCTGCATAAGATTTTTATTATTTTATTATTTTCCATAAGATTTTGTAGGCAACGGCAAATGGGTGATGCTGTTGTCTAAATCACTGAGCCTCTTCGGCTTGCTGATCAGAAGGTCAGCAGTTTGAATCCCCGCGACGGAGTGAGCTCCTGTTGCTCGGTCCCAACTCCTGCCAACCTAGCAGTTTAAAAGCACACCAGTGCAAGTAGATAAATAGGTCCCGCTCTGGTGGGAAGGTAAACGGCGTTTCCGTGAGCTGCTCTGGTTTCGGTGTTCCGTTGCACCAGAAGCGGCTTAGTCATGCTGACCACATGACCTGGAAAAACTGTCTGCGGACAAATGCCGGCTCCCTTGGCCTGTAAAGCGAGATGAGCGCCACAACCCCAGAGTAGTCTGCGACTGGACTTAACTGTCAGGGGTCCTTTACCTTTTAGCACTGCTATAGGTTCATGCTTAGAAGAACCTGTGATATATGCATGTTTAATCTTAAAGGCAGGGCTGGGGTGAGGAACCTGCTACCCATCAAATGTTATTGGGACTACAATTCCCATCATCCTCGGTGATTGCTTGGGGTTGATGGAATTTGGAGTCCAACCATATCAGGAGAGACCACAGGTTCTCCTGCTCCACTTTAAAACATGACAACCCTTTTTGCAGCTACTGTGGGCCACATCACTCTTCTATGCTTTCAAGGAGGAAGCAGTTTCAGAAGTACAGTAGAGGAAGCTGAGGACTGGGATTTTATCCATCCTCTTCTCCCCTTATGCACTCTCATCCAGTCCAGGAGTTTCCAATCATCTTCATAGGCCAAACTGCACCCAACATTAAATACCCCTTTAAAAAGTGCTTCAGCTGGCCACTTTTACTTTGAAGAAAAAACTGCCATGGAGCATCCAATCCAGATCTGATGTGGTCCACACGAGTTTGCCTCTTGAAAACCCTCCCTAGCTATTGTCAAACACACCTAACTACATAGGAAACGCACCCAGGGAAGGTGACCCGCAATGGTTCTCCTCCTGCCACTGCTTGCTGTCACAAGGCAGAGGAAGAGCTCTGTGAAACTCCCAAACCGTGTGAAATTCGGGTCAAACATAACTTTCATGCTACCACCAGCTGTTCCTCTGCCTGGTATGAGGTTGCAAAATAGGGTGTGTGTGTGTAAAACTATCGCTGCTCTATTGCGGATCTGTAGGAGAATGCAGGTTTTCCAGTGACACCGAACTCTTTGTCGGGCAGAAACGTGGTCCACCACAAATCACATCTTGAGGTCCTATTTTAACAGAGAAAGGGCGTGTTGGGGATGCAGATCACTCACCATGGTTTACCTCTCTTTCCCCAGTGCTTCACCGCCCCCCCCCCACCTTCAGTACAGAAGAGAGAAAAATGCTTGGGGTCTCCGCGGAAGCAGTGAGGACGCCCATGGGGACAGGGAGAAGTTTCTCTTGCACCCTTTATCCGCGCGTCCCTTTTGCTGTTAAAACCAGAGCCCCTACCTCGTTTCTTCCTACACGATCGTGTCAGCAGATTCTGGTTTAAACACAGTTTGACCTGTCGCGGTGGCGTCTGGTTTCCCTCCAAAGCACCCTAGGCTGTAACTTCGGTCTCTTTCTCTCCCACTCGCCCCCCACTGCTCCCGATTTGGAGAAGGCGGCTAAGTAGACCCTTGCTTGAAAACTCGGTATTTCCATCCAGAGAAAGAAGGAGAGAGAGAGAGAAGCGGGAAGGAAGGAGCTTGGTGGTGTTGATGCAGCAGCACCTGTTCCCTACGATACACCCGATACTTTCTGCCCTGGTTGCCGAGGCCCTTACTCAGCAACCCCTCGCACTCAGGCGCCGCCTCGGGTCACGGTGCGCCAGATCTTCCCTTGACCGCCCGCCAGACCGCAGAGATGCTCGGCTTGACGCTTGCTGCTGCTGCGAGCGGGACTCGAGTTTCGCACCCACTCCGCTCAGCTGAAGGTGCGATGGCCTTTAGAGGACTGCAACCCGAGGCCCGCCTCCAGCCTACTCTGCTTTTGCTAGCCCATCCGCAAGTAGCCAAACCAGGCTGGCGCTCCTCCTGCGCAAGCCTTTACTTAACAGGAAAGATGGAGGTGATAGGAGGCCGAGGAGATGCCCTTATCCCCCTGCTCCCGTTTCCGAGGTTAACAAGGAGTTACCAACGCCCCCAAGGGGGGACTAGAAAGAAAGTAAAGCAATTACATAAAGAAAAATCCAGCGGAGGGCGGGTCTTTGGCATGAAACCAAATAACGCCGGCGATAGTTGAGCCACCTTTGCAAGCAAAGTTAGGAAAGCAAGCGTTAGAATAACACAGGATTCTTCGTCAGGGAACAATCGTTCCTTTAGGCTTTAAGGAACTGGTGCAAGGAAAAATGCTGGACCTTACATTAATTTAAAAACTACATAACAACTGTTCTAGTAACCATCTGTGCAATCTGCTCCAGTCCAACTTATTTTGGGGTTGAGTGCGGAAGCCTCTTTCAAGTAGGGCAACGTAAAGCGTAAAGCGTGGGAAAAGCTAACAGGGTTCTATCACCTACGCACTCACGAAAAGCGAACATAAAGCATTGCTCTTCCTGTTTTGGCAAACTGAGAGCTGGGCTCGAACCTCTGAGGCTTCAAGAGGACCGCCGCAGCATGCATTGCGCTCCGCAGGCCCTCAGCTCTGCGCTCTCTCGCTCTCTCTGTCTCTCTCTTGACACCTGAGCGCTTTTGCTCCAAGCCGCAAGCAGAGATGGAAGAATACGCCTGCCTCATCTTTGCAGTTCTCAGTTTTCCTGCCTGTCTCTTTTGAAATCATCTCCAAACTTTGCACACTTGACTTTAAACATACACACACACGCTTCTTCCCCTGAAGAAATGTGGCAAGTGCTGCTCACGTTTATATGCAGGGTTTTTACGAAAGAAAAACATATCCCCGAGAGCAAATCGGGGGCAAAACGCACCCAAAACATTCGGGTTGCCATCATCTTCGGGGTTGCAAGAGAGCACGAGGGCCCAGCTAAATAGGCAGCCGATGAGGGCGCTTGACAATCCCTTACTCAAAGCGATTGTTTGTTCCCTGATCTCGGACTTTCCACGCACAAATACGCACCGAGATCAGATGCTCCTCTCCGCCCTTCTCTCTAGCTTCAAAAAAGGTCTTTCTAAGGCACACCCAGGTTGAATTATTCCTCCCCTTCCCGTGCTTTCTCAATAAATCCCGCTTCTCGCTTCCGCATGCCAGTTCCACCGCCCTCTCCTCCCTCTTCCCTTTGAAGTTTCCTCCTTTTTGGATTCCCCCCCTTCACCTGTTCCGATTGCCTTGCTGGGAAAGGAGAAAAAAGAAGCAGCCCCGAGTTTCTTCTAACGCGGGGGATACTTCTGTTTTATTGGGGTGGGAGAGTTGTACCCTACAGGTAGAGAGAGACACCGCACCTTTAGAGACCCACCCCCCTCGTCCCCCAAACCCACAGATGAATCCTTCTTGGAGTAACGGGATCCACTCTCTCTGCCTCCATTCCTGAAACTTACCTGTCTAATGTTTGTGCCAGGCGCGCTAGGAAAGGCTGGTGGGTTTTTGAAGGTGCTCACACAGGAAGGTGAAACCCCGGGTGGGCACCCCACTTATATAGGCTCCTTGCCTCTTCTATTTCGGGAAGACGATGTCCCCCTCCTCGCCGGTGTCAGATACTCAGGGACGGTGATGGCAGTATCACATTTACCTTTCCCTAACTAATCAAGCGGCACTATTAATAATCCTTGGCACCCACCTTCCTCTCGCTCCCGAAACCTATTACATCGGCAATCTGGCGGGACGCTCTGATGAAACTTCCATTTATTTGTCCCCGGAGAATCGAAATGACATCCCGTCCCCGCGCGGCTATTTAAACTGAGTGCCAAACGGGAGGGAGGATGGGATTGATTGGAGGAGCCACCGCGCAGAGCGGCCACACCTGGGTGGGGAGGAAGGAACCAGGGCAGAGCCGCGCCTCTGTCAAGGCAGGTACGGTGGTGGGTGTATTATGGAGCCGAATCTGAGCTCAAAACACTCACCCACGGATGCTGGCCATCAGGAAAAGCAAAGATCTGTGAAACAACAACAACAACAACAACAACAACAACAACAACAAATAATAATAATAATAATAATAATAATAATAATAATAATAATAATAATAATGAAAATTAAGCTAATTTGTATGTATTTGCTTAATTGGCTTCTACTAGACACCAGGAGGGTCAGGGAACACCATCTCATCCCATGGAACTTTTCTGTAGAAAGAAGAGAATTATACAAATATTACATGTTCTTGCCTGGTGCTTCACAACATATATTTAGTTGCCAGGCTGAAACGTTTCTTTGTAAGGAGGTCTTTGGCCTTCTATGACCTTTGAAATTGGGGTTTTTTTTGGTCTTGTTTATGTTTTTGGAGAGGGGCTTTTTTGTTTTTTTGTTTTATTATGTATTTTGTGTTCTCATTTCGTATTTTTATGTTGTGAACTGCTCAGTGATCTTCAGATGAAGGGTGGTATACAAATTACATACATACATACATGCTATTGCTTAGCACTTTTTGGCTTCTGAATTTTTTTTAATTGTTCAATTTCATTTCCCCAGTCATAAGGACTAGGAACTTTTAAACAATGGAGGGGAAAAAGAAGTCCTTTTAGGAAAGTGGGAAACTGCTTCCTACCAGGATCGGACTGTTTGTCCCTCTGCCCTAAATGGCACTGGCTTTCCAGGGTCTCAGGAAAAGATCTTTCCCCATCACCTGTAACCCGATCCTTTTAACTGGAGATTCCCAGGATTGAACCTGGAGCCTTCTGCTTGCAAAGCACCTGCTCCTGAGCTGTGGTCCTTTCCTCCTAACCCCAGTTGTAAATTGCAGACATATAGTATCCTCATAATCCATGGTAAAGATGAATGGCCAGAGGACCTTTGCTCCCTTTGCCCTTCTCCAAAGTGTCTTGCTTATCCCTGTTTCATAGTCACCATGCACCAAATACAGAAGTCTGCCTTTACTCATCTCTGTTGGTGGTCTCTTGGACATGTGTCAGGCTTGAGCCCAATACTAAGGAGCAGACCATGCACTTCCTGTTACTGAGAGTGTGCTGGAGTGCAAAACAGGAAGTACAAGTCGCCTTTGCCTCCTTTTTGCCCCCCAGGTCTCCAACCATCTGAAGCCAATCTGAGGATTTTAGCATTAGCTTTATAAGTCAAAAGAGCTGTGAGTCAAGAAGATCAGAGTGTTGGGACATTCCTGTGATAGCAACAATGCTGGAAGATGCTGCGATAGGATCTACAGCCTCTGTTCAGAACTGGGTGAGTGTGGGAGAGTCACAGCACACTGTAGTGCGTTCAGATGAATGAGTGCTGCCATGCAAATAATTTCCCTCTATTGGGCGCTGTGTCCGCAGGAAACTGCTGCACATACACCTGATTAAATAAATGGTGCCCATAGACCCCATTGATTCAAGGCTAACTAATCTAGTTCCTCATGCGGCCCTCAAGGACTTTTTGGTGACCCTCTGCAATATTTGACACTCCACCCCCCCTCCCTTGCCAGCCCTTGTGCTTCTTTCCCAAAGCTGGGTAAGCAAGGCCTTTGGGGAGGAGGTGTGAGGGCTCTGATAGGGTCCTAGAGTCTTCCGGTCTCCTTCCCAAAGCCTAGTTAGTACTTTCCCAGTTTTGGGAAGGCTCTCAAACCCTGCCAGAGCCCTGTGCATTCTCCCCAAAGTCTGGCACCTCACTTATCTGGCTTTGGGAAGGCAGCATGGGGAGGGCGTCAAATTTCGGCCTCGCATCCCTTGCCCCCTGCATGACATGGCAGCGTGCAACCCATGGGTTCCATGTTGAAGTACTCTTGCGGCCCATTTGGTATGAGGGCTGCCCTGTTCAGGAATCATAGAATCACAGAATTGTAGAGTTGGAAGGGACCCCAAAGGCCAATCTAGTCCAACCCCCTGCAATGTATTATGATCAGAACTCAAGGGCACCTTCTAGTCAGGCACCTTGAATGCAAAGCACAGCCAGTGAAGGGGGTGGCTGGGGGAGAATTCCAAGGGCCAGACAGAGATGGCTGCATTTGGCTCCTGGGCCTGAGTTTCCCTACCTCTTCTCTGTTTATTATGTCACACACCCCGGGTTCCATGGACCTGCCACATATACAAGCAGCTTAAACCAACCCTCTTTATATGTGTGCACTTTGATTTTTATCCCTAGGGCAATGGGGAAATTTGTTTTCCTTTGAATTAGGGAGGGATATTGTGGAGCGATCCTCTATTACATCCTCTAATCACATTTGTCTGCAGGCTTGTTGTCTTTGACAACTGGGGGGAGGAGAGAGAGTTCCATTTCCCCTCTTGCAAGCCAATGCAAGATGCATCTGTATAAAATCAACTGCCTTCAAGCACTGGTTTCCTTGCTGCTTTGGACAGCTGTAGCAGTGGATGGCTCCAGCATGCACATCTGGAAGTTCCGAAGCTGAAAATCCCAAAGCCAGGATGCAGGGCTTGCTGCTCTAATAGAGAGCAGCATTACTCAGTGGGAGTTTTGTTGAGCCGTACATACTACACAAGCACACAAAAACCCACCCAAATCCATGGGTAATCAGAGGAACAGACTGAAATAGTTCCTTACCCTTTGAAAGCAGTCCTTCAGTGTGGCTTATTGGCAGCGCAGCTCTCTGTGAAGGAAAGAAAATCTATAACTCCCATCAGCCAGGGAGAGAGGGAGAGGACTCTGTCAAATGCTAATTTACCTGGCAATATTTCACGAGCCAGCAAGCACTTTTTCCACCTGGCAGGACTGAGAATGAGATGCAGAATTTGACATCTCTAGGTCACCCTTATGAATCCAGCTCTAGTTAGGAGTCATCGAAAACTGTCTCTGACATCAGTCTAGGTGGTGACATTAGATGGACATGGAAGGGGGAGGTCACTGTACAATGGTTTACTGTTGGATGCTTCTCAAACTTCTTGGTACTGGGGTCTTGTCACGTGAGCAACTTTTGGACTTTGTAACCCTGGGAGGAAACAGTACCACATTCAAAGTGATAGGAGTACCACATTCCCAACCTAGCAGATACCATGGGGCAGGGGCAAATTCAGGAGGAGACAGAGTACCAGGCTCAGGGTGCACTCTGCTTGGGGGTTCCTGGCACTTAGCCTTCTATTCAACTATCCTGTCAGTAGTGAGAACAAATAATACCAACAGTTAATCTTCATCTTGAACTTTGTGACTGGTGTTAATGTATTAAAAATTATTTGCCGGGCTGGCAAAAAGTTTAGGGTATTGCACTAGATGCTGTCCTGTTATGATGAATGGGGCACTGCACCACTAACTCAGTTTGTCCTCATTCCTGTAGGAATATGATTTGCTAAAAAAGGATACAAAAGGGTTAAGACTCACAGAGTTCCTGATTTCTAGAGAGGGCACTGTGTGACATCACTTCCCTTGAGTTCTCTTGTGGGAAAAAGACAAAAGAGTTTAATCTTTTCTACTGCCCCCTGCCTCAGAACTCAGCCTCTTTTTCACAAGGCTTCTCAGGCAGACGGATGTCTCTACGATCTCCGCTCAAGCAGAGATTTCATTTTGAAGTCAAATATGAATTTTATAATTTAGTAGCTGGATTTGCCCACCTTGTTTTCATTACTGTTACTGCTGGCATCAAGTGCAAGACTCTATGTAAGTAAACACTATTTGTATGCTTAATCCACAGTCTGTTGCACTATTCATTTAATTAAGATGGAAAGGGAGGGAAATCCAGTCTGTTACAGTAATAAGGCTACATGGCCTAATCCCAAAATTTCCACTTTAATGCTGCCTATAAACCCCATCCAAAAGCTCCCACCCATCTGCTTTCTTACTTCCATTCAGTGTCTGCCAGCTACTTCCTCCTTAGTTCTAAGGATGGAGAGAAAGATCCTCTGGCTCCACCTGCTCTGTCCTATGTGAGGATGACACATAGCTTCAGAATCTGGTTCATTTCAGTAGACTGAGGCCAGGTACAGCCATGTGTACCCTGTGATATATTGTCATCTGTCCCCCACCCCACCCTTTTATCTCCATTAAATACTATATGACGTGAACACAAGCATCCTGTCTTTATTTGCAGCAGAACAAACAGACAATAACATTGGCAGACTTGAAATATGGCCCCTGATGTATGTCTTGATGATTTTTTGTCTAGTCCTGGCTAGAAGTTAATTTTTCCTGATTATAGATTATTCATGGCAAGGCTAGGAATAGATCAAGGGGTTGCTTATTGAAAAACATGTTAAGGCATCTGAAGTGAAGCTGCACATCTACCCAGGGGCATGAAAATTTGGACCTTAAGGAGAGTATTGTCTCATCATGGGTCAGCTATCATTTGAGGTCACTAAATAAACCTCAGGCACACACATCTAGCTATAAGAGGTAAAAGTGTATTGAAGTGGTTAGTCTTTGAATTGTTAATTAGCTGTTTTCCTTTGAATTGTTAAATAGTCTTTGAATTGTTAATTAGATCCATCATGCCTCTTTCACTCTGAGCACAAGGGCAGCTTTTGTTAGATTCAAAGCCAGGCAGCTTTGGAGAGGGGTTTCTGATGCTTCAAGTGCAGAGTTGAGAAACACAGAACCTTCTGGTTGCTTCTGGTTAAGCCCTCTTTTGCACACTTGCATTCTTCCAGTGGCAAGGAGTTCCTCAGTGAGAACCAGAAAAAGGTAAAACCTAACCATCTGTCTCTATTCTCTGGGAATTTGTATGATACACATCATACTCCCAAACCTCTCATTTTTCTTCTTCTAGCATAGGGCATTTCAAAACATTTAGATCTATAATCTAAAGCAACTGCAGTTTTATTTATCCCTGTGTGGCTTGGCGTAGTTTAGTCACAACACTCCGCTGTGTGATTTATATGTTTTATTATTTAGTTTCAATAAATGAAGGTTTCATTATTTTTGCATGTTTTTTCTTGGTTCACACCTCACTCAGGCACACTTAGAGAGGCACCCTTCTCATTTTCCGTTGAGGTCCCATCCTTCTCTGTGAGATGGGTGTTAGAGGGATCCAGTGAGCAGTGGATGAAGTCAGACATTGCTAATGCCCACCAGTCTCAATGAGCATCAGCCTCTGTTGGGTGATTGTTGACATGGCTCAATAGACATCTCCACTGGCAGAAGTGGCTATGGGAAGCCAGCACCAAAGTGCTACAACTTGCAGGACAGCAACAAACCACTTGCCTTTTTAAAATTTTCCACAGTGCCCTGATCACAGAATCATCAGTATGTTTCCGAGCACAATTCAAAGCGTTGGTGCTGGCCTTTAAAGCCCTAAACGGCCTCGGCCCGTATACCTGAAGGAGCGTCTCCACCCCCATCGTTCAACCAGGACACTGAGAGTTCAACTCCGAGGGCCTTCTGGTGGTTCCCTCACTGCAAGAAGTGAGGTTGCAGGGAACCAAGGGCCTTCTCGGTAGTGCCATCCACCCTGTGGAATGCCCTCCCACCAGATGTCAAGGAAATAAACAACTAGCCAGTGTGGTATAGTGGTTAAGAGCAGTGGACTCATAATCTGGTGAACTGGATTCGTGTCTCCGCTCCTCTACATGCAGCTGCTGGGTGACCTTGGGCTAGTCACACTTCTCTGAAGTCTCTCAGCCCCACTCACCTCACAGAGTGTTTGTTGTAGGGGAGGAAGGGAAGGAGAATGTTAGCCACTTTGAGACTCCTTCGGGTAGTGATAAAGCAGGATATCAAATCCTAACTCTTCTATCTGACTTTTAGAAGACATCCCTGGGAACAGTCACCGGATTTGCGAATAAGTCCCCGGACAAATTCCATCCCCAGAACGTCCCCGGATTTCATCTAATGTCCCCGGGAAATGCAGCGGCGGCGGTCTTAGCAGCCCAGAGCAGTTGGCTCTGGCTGG
The DNA here is from genome assembly GCF_964234715.1 of Podarcis melisellensis. Taxonomy (NCBI): domain Eukaryota; kingdom Metazoa; phylum Chordata; class Lepidosauria; order Squamata; family Lacertidae; genus Podarcis; species Podarcis melisellensis. Next base: position 48,704,192 of record NC_138542.1, on the reverse strand, counting down.
CTTCAGGAGCAGCTCGGAAGTCCCCATATGATGGTGGTGCAGGGGCTGCCTCCACTTTCCTGACCCCAGCAACTACCGGTAAGCTGTGAAGGGAGGCTTCATGCTGCCTATCAGAGCAGCCTCCCAATTCCTACTTGCGTGCAAGCAGGGCAGGGATCTCTCAGCTGGGAAGGCGGGCTTCCCGTTACCTAAGTGAGAGATCCCTACCCCCTCCTGCTTGCACACAAGTAGGAGTTGGGATGGAGCTGCTCCGAAAGGCTGTGTGAAGCCTCGCTTCCCAGCTGAGGGATCCCTGCCCCCTCCTGCTTGCACGCAAGTAGGAATGGGATTGGGGTTGCTCCGATGGGAAGGGAGGCATTGCACTGCCCAAGCCTCACTGCCACCGCCGCTCTCAACCCTCCTTCTCTGCCTTCCATGCTTGACCCACCGCACACCGCTTCTCCACCACCACCACCACCAAAGAAGAACCGACAACTCAGGGGCTGCCCAGGCTCATGGAGAAAGGAGATAGAAGCCTCAGAGGAAGGGGAAACGTGGCAGTTGAGGTCAAGGTGGCAGCTGCTCCTCTGCCACCGCCATCGCTGCAGCATCAATGTCCCGAACGTGTAGTAATTAATTAATTAATTAATTAATTAAAGTGTTAATTCATTAAAAAAAAACTCTGGTAACCTTAATCTAGAATATATCCAATAATGGTCCTTTCAACCTTGCTGAGCATTGCCTTCCCACTGAAATCATGCTGCTGTCAAATTGCCTCATTTGCCTGTTTCTGGAAATCTGAGGCCCAAGAAATTGAATGTCTTTGCATCTGTTCACAATGAGATACCCCCCTCCCCTGTCTGCTACTCTTAGTTGTGGTTTTATGCTTGGGATCCTGTGAGGGAAATGCACACCATTGTGCAAATGGCTCGGATTGGAAGACATCACATGGCTGTTAATCTTACAGCAGCTTAATTTCTTTGGTTGAAACATTTCGGGTCCACCTTTCAATAAAATAACAGCCAGCAATAAAACAAGACAGAAAGCCACAACAAATAATGAATGCAAAACGTAAGTTTGGCAAACTGTTTGGAGGTTTATTTGTTTTTACAATCAAGCAGCATATAAATTTTCTGAAATAAATAAATAGCCAAAAAAATAACCACTTTGAACCCAAGTGGCAAACTAAGGTTGCAGCTCCAACTAGCCAATTCAGGATTTGCAAGCTAGTCTGAAAAGAAGACTTTGAAGTTTTGCGTAAAGTGTCTAATATTCCTCTTCGCCCAGGCCTTTGGCTAATTAAACAATTGATGGCATTTTAAACTCTCTCTCTCTGTATATTAATTTTGTTTGTTACTATGCGATGCATTTTTGTGGTTTTTTATATTGAAAACTGTCCTGTGATCTTCAGATGAAGGGCAGCATAGAAATTTAAATAAATAAACAATAGACTTCTTAGAGTTGTTCAGATTCCACACTCCCCATTTAGTGAACATGTGAGGAAGAGGGTGCATTGTGCCTACCAGCCAAGTTCTGTTTGAGGCTGACACACTGGTGATGATGCTCTGTTGTGGCTGAACGTTTGGTAATAGTATGAAGGGAGCACTCATGTCAGCATGAGGGGCCATGGCAATTCCATTCATGACTCAGAGTTGTCTGGACACCCCTTTCAGTGGTGATGGATCCATAATTTTAGAATTGTAACAGAAAAAGGCTTCATTCACATGGCAGCTTATTCTGTTTCCATGAAGTTTCCCTAGCTTTTAATTGCCACATTTGAGCTTCTGCACAATGTAAAAGCCACTTCCAGAACTATAGTGGGTGTATAGTAGAATAAAAGTCAAATTGAGCACTCATATTATTTGCAAATGGATTCTGGAAGCAAATAATATGGAAATTAAACTTACACTATATTCTATTATAGTTCCAGAAGTGCCTTTAATGTCATGTGGCAGTGCAAATATAATACTGAACTTAACAGTTAGGGGGGAAATTATGAAAGCAGAATAAATTGCCATGTGAATGCAGCCTAATTCTATATCATAGAAATCATAGAATTATAGAGTTGCAAGGGACCTTGAGGATCATCAAGTCCAACCCCTTGCAGCACAGCTGGAATATTCAGCTGTCCCTTCTGGGGATCGAACCTGCAACCCTGGCGTTATCAGTACCACATTTTAACCAACTGAGCTACCCACATCCAGTGCTTTTTTTTCTAAAAGAAATGTTTAGGGGTACTCTCATTTTCCTACTCATATTGAAATATTGCCCCTCAATGAGGCCAAACTTAGAATCACAAAATGTTATGGGGCATGCATACCCCTGTGTCCCCCCAGAAAAAAAAGCACTGCCCACATCCATATTGTTGCTGCTATATCTCATTGCATAGGAAAGTATAACAAGGTACTCATGGAATGAATTTAACCTTGCTGTGAATGTCCTGAATCATGGAATATTTTTTTTTGCATTTTTAACTGGTAGTATGCAATGCTTCTCAGGAAGTCCTGATACTGAACTACATGTAGCCTATTTTAATATTCTGAAGCAGTGCTGAGGAAAAACATCAACAACTATTGATATTACTTTAGTGGCCTTGTGTGCAATGCTGCTGTATATATACTGTGTTCAGATATAGATCTAACCTTGATTTGTCATAAACTATCAGACACAGGCAGCTGTCACATACTGTCAAATATCAAACATTAAAATCAAACTGCAAAGTCAAATATCTAAATCAAAGCATGATTAGTTGTCAAATAGTGACACCAGATATTTTGTGAATATTCAGCAGACACCTGAACATTCTGAGAACATCTCATGAAAATTTGATGTCCATTTGCAGAGGAGAGTACAAAGGAAATAATTTGCAAACAAAATAGTTTCCATTGTATTTTGCAACCATTCACTATTTTCTCAGTTCTTCCCTTCTTTTGTTCTCTCTTTCTCTCAACACTCTGCAATATCATTTCCTCCCTCTTTCTGCAAGCTGTAGCCTCTGTGCTCTTTGGTCACACCATCTTTCTGCATATAAAAGACAGTCACAGAACAGAAACATACCCAGGGGGTCATTTAGCCCAGACTTCAATCCCTATATGTTGTTAGACTCCAACTCCCATCATGTATGACCACTGGATAAGCTAACTCGAGATAATGTGAGTTGTAGCCCAACAGCAGTGGAGCATGAGACTCTCAATCTTAATCTTAATCTCCTGAGTTTGAGCCCCACGTTGGGCAAAAGATTCCTGCATTGCAGGAGGTTGGACAAGAAGACCCTCATGGGTCCTTCCAGCTCTACAACCCCCTGATTCTATGAACATCTGATGTTGTCTATTTCTGTTCCAAGAATCATCTTCCCTGTGTTTGCTTGAAAACTTGCAAAGTAGAAGATCTCTCGCATTCCATTCCCTATATAATCCCCCCCTAATATAACCTAATTCTATGTCAGGGGTACAGAACCTGTAGTCCTCCATGTGTTGCTAGACTACAATTCCCATCATCCATAACTTTTGGCTGGGTCTGAGGGAAGTTGGGGTCCAACAACATTTGAAAGCCTAGAGGTTTCCCACTCCTTTTCTACTTTCTTGTATGTAAGGTGCCAGAGGACTTAACCTGGGGTTTCTTATAACCAGATGTAGGCAATTTACTCTCTGCACCACCATGACAGCGTGTCATAAGAGGGAGCTGACGACCTTCCCTTTGTTGCGCTTTGGTACTATAGCTTCTATTTCAGCAGGTGACAGAAAAAGGCAGATGAGAAAAAGACAGAATCTGTTTTGGCTCCTCAGAGTGAAGACTGCCTACAGTATTTGCCAAACTACCCATGCCTCTGCCTGCTGATAGTTTGCATTGCCTTCAGACAGACAGCCCTGCCGTTGCAGTGAAAATAACCCAATAATTTGCCATACACCTAGCAGAGAGGGAATGCGATTGTGTCTTTCTGAAATCCTTGTAAGGCTGCAATCCTAGGCACATTTACCTTGGAATAATCCCAAATAAGCGTACCTGGACATAGTTCTGAAAAAGCACGCATAGGACTGGGTTGCATATTTAACATCATCAACCACTAAATACACTTTTATCAGAATAAGTTCCATCAATCTAGCCCCACAGGATTTCCATTCCAGACCCATTCCCTCAAGATCCTTTCCAACTTATTATCAACACCTTTCTTGGATGATTATGATGCTCACTTTTCAACATGAGCTTTTCCCAGTACGACTATGTTCTTGCTACCTTTTTATGTAGGATTCAACCTTTAAGTCCTTATGCTTCTTCCTAGACATTTATTTCTATTTTATATTCTGAAAGATTTATTGCTTTATTACCCTCCTGGAACCTGATTCAAAACCTGATCATGAAATGTGGCTGTTCATATGAGGTCCCCAGTGGGTCACTACTGTGATGGGAAATTTGTTTCTTCCTTTTCATAATTCATTTTAAATCACAGAGAGTGCTGACCCAGACATTGGCGGGTTGTTCTCAATCAGCATGTGGAAAATCAGCCTTCCCCCATCATACAATTCTTTTTGTGAACTCCCCCCCATGTGAAATTTTCAGTGTGTGACTTTTGACACCCAACCCTTCACTCTGAGCAGTTGAAACAATTGTGAACATTCTGTGATATCATCAGTAGTTGGGGAAAAGAAACATCAATGTCACAAACAGATAACCTTTGCCTTTTGCCTGTTAAAGACAAATTCATTGACAGCTTGCAAACATGGATACATACCATTCTCCCCATTTTGCAGCTGCTTCAAGGGTATGAAGGAGAAACTTTTACAGCTTGGTATTCTGTCCTGTCTTATGCCTTGATCTTTTATAAGTGCTGGCTGGAGTAATGATGCAGGTTCCACAGAAGAGGAGTTCTGAGTGTGGGTGCAGCCTCTGAGGATCGATAGGTTAGGTGATCTATGAGAAACAGTTAGTGAACCTGATGGTGATGTTCCATAGTGTGGTGTCGATGTGAAAAGTAGGGATGTCAATAACTCTTGTAGCAGCTAGGGTTCATTCAGTGCAGGAACTTGGGAGCTTATTGGTTGCTTTTTATGTGAGAGGATAAATGAATGGAGAAGAGCCAGTTCTATAAGCAAAAAGGAGCTTATACACCAGATGTTTGGTGTAATTGCCACTGTGGCTTTATTCACACCAGGCTAGAAAAGCCCATGTAATTATTGCTGCAAGGGTTTCCAGGCCAGTATAAACTAGCTCAGCAGAAGCCAGCTACATTGCTTAACCCCCAGCCTACTTGAGACTGAGTAAGGATTAAAAAGATTTCAATCAGGGGGAAAGTAGTTGATTGGGATTCTCTCATGCATCCATTTTTTTGTGACAGGTGGACATGGGCACTATGAGAAAATGAATAGGCAAATTTTGCCAAAAGTGTCCCCTTCTTCCATGCTGGACTTTATTATGCTGCTATGACTAAGTGCGAACCTGTTGCACTGGACATTAGAGCTGTCTGCCAGTTCTTCCGCACTTCCTTTGCCTTCTAGTTAATGAGGACCAGTTACATCAAGCATAACTGAGGCCACTTCATGGGGGGATGACAATGTCAGTGTGATATATTAGTGAGTTACATCTGTAGAGTCACAGGCTCCCCATTCTTGTGGTAGACAATGCTACAGTATACCATGGATCCATGGTCTGACCTGATGTATGCAGTGCTCTCCCCCCCAAAAAATGTTTAGGGGTACTCTCATTTTGACTCAAGAAAATCACCATTTTATAGTTCAAATTGGGAAAAATAAATACAGTAAATGGACAAAAGTACAAAGATTCACAAAATGTTTAGGGGTATGTGTACCCCTGCATCCCCCCAGAAAAAAAGCACTGGATGTATATATCCATGTAGTGATAAAATGAACCTACAAAATTGAGATGGAGAAAATGATCACAATCAACTAAAGCCTCTCTGATTTTTTACATGATCTGTTCGAAATCACTTTGTTCAGCAGCCAACTATTGAACTTCATATAGCTCAAGTCACAGCAAAGCATGGTTTGACTACCCTTCCCTATGCATTCACTGTAATTTTTGAATGTATATTCCTCAAGGACAGAAGAGGTGGATTATAAAGTGTGCGCACAAGATCAGATGATAGTGTAAAGTGGAATATATTATTTCATGCCACCCCAATCCTTGAGTGGTGCGAGATTCCAGGGGTTCTGGGCATTTACCCCAGGGTTTCCTTTGGAATGAGGTACAGTGGAGTCTTTGTGATATATGGCTAGCTTATAAACAGCCTGCGATGGAGGAATATTGCTCGCAGCATTAACACCCCAAGAAGCTCTTGCTTCTCCCATAGCCACAGCCTTGGATTCAAGCAGAAATCAGGCATGGCTCCATCTCTCAGCTACCCAACCAGCTGCAGGCTTCTTACTTCTAGCTCACACACTTCAACTCTGACTCTTTGTCTAATTACCAGACAGTTGAGGGAGAGAGGCCCACCCATTTGCCCTCTGGCACAGGGCTACTTCCTTTGTTACCTTAAAGACCCAAACTTAGGGGGCCATTATGGCCCTTGGCTGGCTAATTCAGCAACTGAATCCCTGCAGAAGGGATTCTGGCATGTGGCCAACCCCCCCAACTCATAACAACATCTTAGTCTGTCACAACCCTTTTAGGTTTGCTGAATGCAACTGCCATCACCTGGATTGACCAGCTTCATAGTGGCACCTAATGGCATCTTCAGTCAAAGGGTGAGCATAGGCCTGGTGCCCTCCAGATGTTTTGAACTACAGCTCCCATCATCCCCAGCCAGCAGAGCTTATGGGTCAGCAGCATCTTTGTAAGAAAGAGAATGGCCAATGCAAAATGGGCTTGGCAGAGTATGCCCTTTAAATAATGGAGAGGAAATAAGATCATCACATAACATTAATTCTGAGAAGCGCTGGCCGATTTGGACTATCTTGCTGCTTTTTCGCATTACAGTAATGATGCTTTGATGTGCTTCTGTAGATTTCTACAATTCCCATCAGTCCCAGCCAGCAGAGCTACACAGTTGTAGTCTGAAACATCCGGAGGGCACCAGATTGGCTACAGGAGTACTGACCAATTCAAGTTCCTTTGAAAACTAGGTATTTGTGAATATGCATATCATGGCCACCTGCATCTTAAATAAGAGTAAGAGAAAACAAACACCAGAAGCTTTGAGAAATTAAATCAAAATGAACTTGTAACGTTCTAAAGTGGTACATACCCTCATTACCAGTTATGTGAAACAGGGAGCATAACTTGCAAAACATTCGTTTGGTCCCAGATGCTATTCATAGTACAAAGCAAAATTGGATTGATTATAGATGTTTACAAAGATTCTGGTTTGATTTTTAAAAATGCATTCATTTTATATCTCTTAAAAATGCTGTAAGCCAGCTTGAGCAGTGCAAATGCATTTAACCATGACTGTAGCCTTTAAAATCCTGGTGCTTATATAGGAGATGACCGGAGCTGCACTAAGGAGAACATCATAGCTCTGATCCCAGAATTTTGATCCGGGGGGTTTCCTGCCAACATCCCAAGTGAAAAGTGCTGGCTAAGAAAGTCTAAAACTAGCACGAGGCAATGAGTGAGGATTCCGTCAGCTGGCAATGCACCTTAGCAATATTTCACTGGTCAACAGTTTTTTTCCCCTTAAGTGACAGGCTCAAGAAAGTGGGCTATATCAGCCAAGCGTGCAGCAGGTTTTGCAACAAGGGCATGCTATTTGGGCTCAGCTGTGTGATTGTTAGCCCATCCTCCTTGCTGTGTCCTCCCACCAAATACTTGGGAGCACTGCAAGGAATTCACATGACAGCTGGCGCTGGAACAGAAGTGATGCAAACAGTGATGACTGGTGCCCATTGAAAATGATTGTGCAGAAAGCACGGAGGTCAAGGATAGGTGGAGCAAGAACCAGCTACTTCTAGGTTTGTCCTTATCCTCTTCTCTCATGAGTTCTACAAGGGCAACACTGAAGAAAGAGTAGGAAGCCAATGTCACCCACCAACCCCGGACTAGTTCATAGACTCGTAGAATCGTAGAGTTGGAGGGGACTCCCAAGGGTCATCTGGTGTAGGAATCCTGCCCACAGCAATCCCCGGGTGGGCTCAAACCACCAACCTTCTGGTCAACAGCCAGAGGCATTGACCCATTGTGCCACAGGACTAGTTGTAAGAAGGCAAGCAGGTGGGTGAGGAGAGACTAAGGTTGGTAGGCAAAACTCCATTTGCTTTAATGGACGCTAATGACCTGCCGGATGCAAATAGTCTACTGGCTGAAAATGACCTGTTCATGCAGAGGAGGAGCTTATTGCCAGGACACAACTGAGATTTAGAAAGAAGGCCCCTCCCCAGTGTGATCATTCCCCATTGTGTTATTTTTGAAAGTCTTAATCCATCCTTCTTGCAGATCCACTGAATGCCAAATGCAGCAGAGAAGGTGTATTAGGGGTTGCACTAGGTCTAGCTCAGTGGCTCCCTCAACCATCTATGGTTCCTTGGCAGCTGTCCAGCCTCACTGAGTGCTGGTGCTAGTCTAGCATCCTTTGGCCATTCACTGCTTTGCATTCTGCCTAAGCCGATGGTAATTAAAACCATTATATTTAGCATCATAGGAGCCAACTCCTAGGGACCGAGGTCCCTTTGGCCCCCTCAATAAAATATTTGAGGTTTCCAGGCTCCCCCAAAGTGGATCAGCATTGCCATTCAAATGGTGTGCATGCACTGCGCCTTGTGATTAATTATGTGGGGCGGGGCTTATCTGCCCACCCCCTATATTGTTCAAGTTGTCACCCCTGTTTAGCATATATGCCACACTTGAGAATGCTCAAAGCCATTTGCACACATTGTCTCGGTAAACCTTGCAAGAACCTAACCCAGATTTTGGGGCTATAAAGCTCTCCTCTTTGAGGTAGGTTGTTACGAGTCCCTCCAAATTCATTCCATAGCCTGGGATCAGAGAGCCTTTCTGGCAGCACTAGTTGATTCCATGCATGCTTTCCAAACAGCAGCAAGTCTGGAATCATGCTAATTGGATTGCAAAATGTCTGGCCTTACTGGAGATATCACATTATCACATTTGAGAAGGGGTGGAGCTCAGCAGCAGAGCATCTGCTTTGCATGCAGGAGGTCCCAGGTCCAATTCTTGGCATCTCCAGGTAGAGCTTGGAAGCATTGCCTGCCTGAAACCCTGGAGAGCTGCTGCCAGTCAGTGTAGACAAAACTGAGATAAATGGACCACTGGTCTGGCCCAGTACAAGGCAGCTTCCTATGCTCCTATTGCAACTCCAGAAACAAGGGACCCTCTTTTTTTAAAAAAAACACCCTAAGGTGTATGTGAAAAATCTCCAGCAGGGAAATACACATGTAGAGTTTGGAAAACTAGTGATTCTTTGCTTGAGTGCTGATGGACCAACAGATCTTTGTAAGGCAGAGAACGGCTAATGCAAAATGGGCTCAGCAGAGTATGCCTTTTAAATAATGGAGAGAAAATAGGATCATTACATAAGGTTAATTCAGAAAAGCCCTGGCAGATTTGGACTATCTTGCTGCTTTTTTGCATTAAAATAATGATGCTTTGATGTGCTTCAGTCTTCTGTAGATTTCTCAGTAGTGAATTACTTAGTTCCTCTGGCAGAAAGCACTAGTGGGCATCTTCTGTGATATGAAATCTCCATATTCTTTGAGTGTCCATGCAAAAAATCAGATATGCAATTCTTTTTCTTTATTTTTTCACCCCTTTGTTGTACCTTATGACAGGGACAGAAAACGATGCGCCTGTTATTACAACATGCAATTTTGCCTCCTTAAGAAGCATTCCTGGTCTAATCACGCCAGTTGCTTTGACTGTAATTGCAAGTTTATCCTAATAAAGGATCAATCCATCTTGTTTTCTAAACTACTTTCTTTATGACATACAATTATTGGTGCTAGTGGTTTCCATTGTTGGTTCCAAAGATATGAGTAATAGTAGTAGCAGAAGCAGAAGCTATCAGCTGTCATGACCCCAGAGCAGTAGCAGTTGGTTGGACAGGGTGTTCCCTGCCGTCCTTGTGGTGTAGTGGGAGGGTGAGGGGCTAGGCAGCAGTGTGGTGCAAACTCACCAACAGAACAAATCTGACACTGAGATTTATTCTCCCCTCCTCCTTGACTGGACAGTACATCACTGTCCAGACAGTGCAGATCCTTCAGAATCAGTGTTACATGATTCTCGCAGAATGAACTGCTCAACATTCCGGCTGCACCAGTTGTAGTTTCCGGGCCATCTCCAAGGGCAGCCCCATGTAGCAGGCACCTTTTCAGTAATCAAGTCATAAGGCATGGATTATCGTGTCTGGGCTATCTCTGTCCAGGAATGGCTGTAGCTGGTGAGCAGGTTATAGTTAGAAATAAGCACACTACCACTAACACCACTTGGGTCTCCTATGACAAAGCTGGATTGAGAACTACTGCCAAGCTTGGGGTGTCTGCTGCTTGCAGTTTCAAAACGTGCGCAACTCTGCCAAACCAATTCCCAGTTCTGAGAATCACCACCCCTAAGTGCCTCTACCTTGTTGAGTCCCAGCCTCAGTTTATTGGTCCTCATACAGTCCACCATTGCCTCCAGACCACAGCAGCCCCACTGAACGCAGTGGACTATTGAGATACACAGAATTACACTGCACATGTCCCAATTGCCCAAGGGACTCAATCAGCCTAGTGCAAAATATATTTCTGCTTATTGGATGGAGAGGCATCTGTTTCAGTGGACAGGCTGGTCATTTTGCTCTCAAGTTACTCACACTCCTAATCCCTCTCTAGCTTCACATGTAGACTCCAGCAAAAGAAAAGTAAGCACTATCCAAAAGGCCTTCTCCCCCTCCTGATTCTTTCTTTCTTTTTCTTTTTTGCTTTATGGACACCATTTATTACTTTTTTTGGGTAAATCTTAATGACCAGTTAGCACATCCTATTTCCAGAGATGGACATTTTACCTGTATTTCTGGCTAAGGAGAGGAGGTTCCTCTCTTCTCCAATTGCTGGTCTATTGAGGCCATAGAGTTTCTTTTGGAGGTCACTACTCAGTCTAAAAAATCATTTCAATCTCTTCTCACCCAGCAATTCTCCAGTCAAATATGCTGTTTCAGTTAGTGATGCAGGTTCATTTAGTGCCTATTGGGACATTGATACCGGGAAATGGTCACTCTCAGTTCTTTCTAGCACTTTAAAGGTATTCCATTAAAAAATAATAATGATAGTGAGATCACTATGTGGCCAGTGGCATCACCTTCATGTTTACTCAGGTAAGCATAATGCATATGCAAATTCTAAAAATGTTAAGTTCCCTTGCTGATTTTATTTACTATTCATGGAATTACACAACGTTAGAAAACTATCTTCCAACTCTAAACCTAATGGTTGCAAAAGACATGCTGAGACTGCTCCAATTTGAGCACTGAAGTCCCCACAAAAGAAATATATGTGCTTTGCAGAATGTGAGATGAGTCCATTCCAGTAGAAATCTCTCCATATCACAGCAGTCACTGGGAAACAATTAGTAGGGGGGAAGAACCATTGAGACTATGTAAGAACTCTTGCCTGGAGGAGAGGAGAAAATAAACAGAACAGCGCCACAAGACCAGGCACCAGTGCTTCTGCTGAAGCCATTTACTGACCTGTGACTAGCATTGGGGGTGAGGGGGGTGGGGCTCTGGCATAACTCCCTCAATGTGACCCTTACCATGGAAAAGGCAGGATATACAAACTGGGAATTCTCCTAGGCTGCATCTGATTATCTGGGACATTCTGTGCAAAGTGGGAAAGGTAGTATTATGATTAGGACAGTGGGCCCTCTGCTGGTCTTGGGGCTCTGACGAAAGCCCAGCTTGGCCACCCTTTGGAGACAGATCTGGAAGGTAGCTACAGGTGGAAGCAAAGTCTTTGAAACCAGGTGATCTGATTTATTCTTGATGGGATTTCTTGTACTTCACCCCTGCCATTGATTTTCGAGGACAGATGATTTACTTGATTTAATTAATTATTATAATATTAATAAATAATAGTAATAAAGAACTCTACAGCTTTTCTGCAGTTCTCACCTCAGTGTGGAGCAGGGTAGAGAGCAAGCTGGGAGACACTCTTTTGCATCACTGTTAAGGGCCAAGTTAGACTGAGAGGGGAAAAGAGAGAAGGGCAGAAGGGCTGCCTTTTAATATTTACCGGTAATTCCTTTTAACAACAACAACAACACCCAGCCCATCTGGCTGGGTTGCCCTGGCAACTCCAATAATTAAAAGTAGGGGTGAGAGCTCTTAGCCCAAAATGTCATAAACTATTTTTCAATTTTTATTGGACGCATGGAATAAATTACAGTATTAAATTGAAAAAAATTCAGTTGTTTAATATGGAAAAATATACATCTGCAGAGCCAAAATTCAGTGCACAGAGAAGCAATCCATTGGAGAATCTACTAATATATTTTACCAGCCTTTTTTCAAAAATAAAATAAGTTTTTAGTCCTCATGTGGTCAGTATATCAAAAGTTCAGAAGGCATATGTCTGCACACTTCCTCATCCTTTCCAGGAACCCCAGACCACCTCCCTCAGATATTACGAATACATTGCCCACTTAATAAATCCTTTCTCACAAATCCTTTTCTATCCTCAATCCTTGTTGAAAATTAAGCAATTTCACATATGCTTGGAATTCATTGTTGCTCATAAGAGGAAAAGAGTCATAACTGGCGATTTCTAGCCAACTGTAATCCTAAACAACTGCTCTCTTTCAGACTCTGGCCTTTGTCCTGCTAACTAACTCAGACCTGGAATCGGGGCATCTCCCAAGGGCCGTCTGGCAGTGTCCCCTCTCTCTGGCTTTCCTAATGGCCCATTACCTTCCCTTGGTCTTTGGTTAATGACTGATTTCATGAACATGGAAGTTTGGCTTGTATTTTAGTTTGGCCTATATTTTACACTTTGCTAAATCTGGCAGCCAATTGTATTACTCCAAGCCTTGATTAAATTCTAACACCTATCAGACCCAGGAATCAAGGGGAATCTGGAGTTCACAAATGCTGGCACCCACAACTCAAAGCACTATCATGAAGGTGGAATGTTTGCAGTATAGAAGATATGTTGTATGATTTCTAGTTTCAGAAGCCGAGCATTTCAATGCACAGATTTCAAGCCTCCATTAATTTTTCTGCGAATCCCTTCTGAGGGAAGGGGAAAGATGTTTTGCTGCATGCATTGGAAGTCAGGTGTTTGTGTCCGCATATGCTCACATGTCGGGGCCACTTTTTTGCGTTACACTTTCAGGTCTGTGCTTGTTTTAAGCGCAGATCTAAATACAAAATGTATGAATGTGACAAACACATTTCATCTAACCAGGGCTTTTTCCCCAGTCGGAACTCAGTTCTGGCACCTCTCAGGCAGCACCATTGCCTTTATAAGAGAACAAGAGAGGCGTTCATGGTGAGTTCTGGCACCTCTTTTCGTAGAAAAATAGCACTGCATCTAACACATGTACAACACAAGGACACTGATCTGCGTATCTGCCTGCAGCTTCCTATTGATCCAGCTTTGCCCCTGTCTAATGTGAGAAATGGCTTTGGATAGCAGAGGATAAGTGTGCGAGAGACTACACCTGAGTAAGTTATGGGAAAGGGCACAGGCATTCTCTTTTTATTTTTTTATTAATTGACATCCAAGAATATCATACACAATCTTAAATACACATACAAAGAAAAGGTAAAACTAATAATAATAACAACAACCTTTATACCGTTAAATATTGATTTAAATTTGTACTTATTCGTGCTCTTTTCTTATACTTTCTAACTAGACAAAAATAAACCAAAGTAAAATTATGTCAAAATATACTTCCCGTCATTTCCCGATGTAAGTTACATTTACAACATTGAATGTACTTATACTTCTTACCTTACTCTTACTATATTTTCTAATACTTTCTTATAACATATCGTACCATTTTTCCTTATTTAATAATATTTAATTTACACAAGGGTCATTCAAACGCTGCCATAGATGTTATGTCATTATTGTATTTTTGTAGGTACAGTATTTCTTGAACATGTCCCTTTTTTTCATGAATGACTGTTTTGTATTTCCCCTTAATCTATTTGTCAATTGAGCCATTTCTGCATAGTCTAATAACTTATTCTGCCATTCCCTTACTGTTGGTACTTTCCCCCCTTTCCAGTTCGATGCAATTAATAACCGGGCAGCGGCTGTCGCATATAAAAAGATTTCTCTTATATTTTTCTCATGCATGCACACTTGCTATCAAAGACCACAAATTTGCCATGAGATCACAGTGTCACACATGCAAACATGCAGAGACAGAGCAAACCTTGCAGTCAATGCCTGGCATGTGCATGTCCAGACACGATACTCAGACACACCTGCTGGACAGTAGGTGTTTTGATTGGCGCACTGCACCCCTGGATCGGTTTTCCGTCATGTCGAAGCCACCAAAACTGTAACAGGCTTGAAGAGGTGAGAAAGAAGCCTCTGGTGTGAAGGATGGCTCCCCTGGCAGCTTGTAATTAGGACACTCGCTGGTTGCAGCTCCACCTCCCCTTAACTCAAGTGCATCTGATACACTCTACATGGAATTCCAAAGTTTAATTTAGCTTAACTCTTGGCTAGAATCAACAGCTGATAAATTTAGTTGGAGGGATTAAGGATTAAGACTAAGACCTCCATAAAAGGAGCCCAAAGACAGGAGACAGCAAAATCCAACAACCGTCACAAAGCCCACCATGAAAAACTGACGCAGAAATGCAGTTCCTGCTTCAGGCTAGGATGGGTATCCGCCGAGGGCCACTATCTAAGAAGGAGCTCTCTGATAAGAGCCCTCAATGCAATTTCAGACATAAATAAAATTGCTGTTTGTGTGGGTGGGAAGTATGTTACTAGAAGTAACATATCCATCATGTTTAGTACGCCCTGGTAGCCTTATTCTCCATGAGCTGATCTTACAAAAGGCTAGGGCTTTTTTTCCCAGCCAGAACTCACCGGAACTAGGTTCTGGCACCTCTCAGGTGAGCACCATTGCCATTAAAAGAGAACAAGGGAGGCATTTGTGGTGAGTTCTGGCAATATCTCTTTGTCCACCAATTTCTACTAGGACCTAGCTGGTGAAGACTTGTCCAATAAAAAAGCCTTCCCTAGACTGCATTTCTGGTTTCACTCAGAAATTTATTGAAGGAAAGACTTTTGCTGATGAAGCTCTCATTTCAAATGGGTTTCTCAAGGGTTTTTTTTTATTCTCTTAGCAGAAAGCATGCTGATAGAAATGTTTTCAATACTTTCAATACAACCAAGGTGAACGTACAGATCACCTGGTATACCCATTGTGCTCTTGTCCAAAATAAAACTGACAATACACATGATCAAATGTATACGATCACCAAGCCTCATGGAACATGTGCACATACTATTTCCATGAAGAGGGAATTGTACACATTAACTGGCCAACATACACTGTGTTCATAAGGCTATGGGGAATGTGCACATCTAGGCTGAATTTTGTACATTTTCCAGCCATTATACATGATCCCCAACAGGCCTTGTGGAATATGCATCTCCCCCCACCTCACCATCCCAGTATAGCTTAGGCACCTATGGACTGTCAGAATTTTGCAGGATTGATTTAAGTACATGCTGAGGAATTTAGGGTTGTCCATTTTGCAGAAAATTAAAGTGTTCTATCTTCCTAGTGCAACAGATACAGTTAAGAAAAGAAACAGAGTTTTGCAGTTAGGAAAGTAATGGGAAAATGCATTGAACAGTGTGAAATGAATGAATGATTAGCAGGCAGATGTACAAGGACCTAAGAAACAAATTAGGATGAATGTTCATAGGCTGCTTTTGACCCGGGCCTTTGATGTTGGAGAGAGCTATTTTTAAGACTTCCAGTCTAGTGGTGGTTGTAATTTGTTTTAAAGTGTTTTTAATATTGTACTTTACATTGCTGGATCTTTTAGAATGAATTCTCAGTAGAGACCAGACATGGTGTAACCTCCACATAA